>NC_139243.1:32565491-32823105 GCF_977018435.1 Lepisma saccharinum | reverse complement strand
GAAGATACGACAGTTAAAAAATGCAGTAAGAACTAACTAACTCTCTAGCCTTCTTAAACCCGAAGGTTCATGGCTGCAGCAACACAGGCCTTCCATCTGTCCCTATCCTGAGCAAGATCTATATACTCTTTTCCATCCCTACCGATTTCCTTTAGGTCCATCTCAACGTTGTCCCTCCATCTTCGTCTTGGCTTTCCTACAGGTCTCTTACCATCAGGTTTCCCAACAAGAATCCTGTAAACTCCTCTTTCCTCTCCCATTCGTGCCACATGGCCTGCCCACCTAAGTCTTCTTGATTTAATTATTCTAATAATATCTCGACATGAATACAAATTATGTAGTTCTAAATTATGTAACCTTCTCCACTCATCTGTCTCCTCATCCCTTTTAGGTCCAAAGATTTTCCTAAGAATCTTATTTTCAAATACTCTCAATTTATGTTCCTCTTTCAATATAAGGGACCACGTTTCACACCCACATAATACTACAGGCAAAATTACTGTTTTGTAAATTTTATATTTTAGTTTTTTAGATATTAAACGAGAAGACATGTAACGTTTTTAATATTTAATATTATAAACTCTACAAAAGGTGAAAATTGACGTAAAATATAGTACAATTTTCGGCCATCGAGGCCGCTGGCCTCGTTTGCTCGACCGGTGCTGCCTCTCGCGGAACACTCGGTATATACGGGCTGGACGTAAACCGCACACAGTGCAACAGAGGAGCTGATACTGACTGAAACGGAACTCGACCACTCCCCCTTTGGTCACGAGAAGCCAGCGAGAGACGTACCTAGCCTGTGGCCTGCGAGGACGGAAGCCTTCATTGCTCGCCACTCGTAAAATGGACTGCATCTAAGGGAATAATTACGGTGATTGGAGTGCGGCATTGCAGGACCATTTTGAGGCTGAACTTTTCTGTTATATAGGTACGTAAACCCTCTGCTGTGCTACAAGAACTTTATAATTGTGCCAACGTTCCAGATCGTTCCCCCCCCCCCCTTTTATCAAAAGTAAAGTCTATACTAATATTTTTACATTAGTCCTCCTACGTGAATTAAGGACAAGAATTGTTCGCCAAAATTGTCGAAGAGTGAATGGGGTGATTATTAATTTGAATTTTGATTCACATCTTATTCCCGTCGCCCAAGGACTTATTGCGTTCGAAAAATTGAACTTTTGATCTGCGCGCATTTACTTCCTTGAATATACGAACGTAACAATTGCATTTTTGGTCGACGTGATAATGTAATCGCTCCGCCCATTCGACGTTCCGATTTTACGAACTAAGACTTTGGTTAAATTTTCTTGCATACGAACAAAAGGAATCTACGTGTTCTCTGCAACGTATCTCACCTTATCCGGGACGCATGTTCCTTCCCTCCTTTGCCCCTTTCTCGGTAGCATTTAAATCGGGAGAATTGAGTTAATGTTAATGAATGGCAAAAATAATGCCGTAAGGCAAATCAGGGTAAAATCTAAATGAAGACTTGCAACGCAATTAACATACATGGGAAATAATTGGGAAGTATTTGTTAATTGTCTAATGTGGACTGTTTAATTGGATTTAAGTAATATATGCATATGCATTTTTGTTAAGCATGATTGAATGATGCTCGTTAACTGTTGTAAATTAATTGTACACGCAGGACGTGTTTGTAAATTTGACGTGCTCTCGCGTCGTTCATGTGAATAGTGTTTTGGCTTACGCTGATTGTTCTGTTTTGACTATTTTTACGAGCTTTTTTGGGTGTTCTTGAAATACATATAGTAATTGATTAACGTAGTTGTCTTGTTGATGATTCACAAATACCAATTGACCTTTTGCCTTACTTCAAAATGGTAGTAAACAAATGAATGCGTGCATAAAACGCAAGACACGAGCCTAAGAGACGATTGAAATCCAGGTTCCATTTAACAATTGTAGACACGGTAGACAAATAAAGTTAGTGTTATAGAATAATTGTAAGGAGAAATTAACGCAACGGAGAAAGCACGGTGTGCCATTCGTTGGCGGACCCTTTTGACCATATACGTACGCTTATACATATATACGTCTATTTTGTGTGTATATGGTATTACAGGGCTTTGTCTCGCGTTTCTCGCCGGCATTGCTCGTAGACTCTTGCACTGCCGATCGAGAAGGGCGACACAAATCGTAACTTGTAATATATAGTGTGAGGCTTCAAACATCGTTCAAAGTTGCGATTGCCGCGCGGCCGCTTTCCAGTTTAAATATCGCGAGTGATCACAACTAACCCCCACTATATCATTACAGACAAAAGTTATTTCCTCTTTAATGTAATTTTCATTTGTTAATATTACTCCTAAGTATTTGAATTTGGAAATTAGTTCAAACGAGTTGTTATCTATAATTAGATTTTGATTATTACCTAACACTTGGTTTTGGCCTGTAAGCATATATTTAGTTTTCTCTTCGTTAACTTCCAAACCTATCTCTTTAGAAAAGGGGGGGGGGGGAGAAAGAGAGAGAGATAACATAGGAGTTTTGAAAAATATTTTAGCATTATTCTTAATTGTATTTATATCATCCCCTAATAAGTCAACATCATCTGCATATGCTAACAACTGAGTCACACCATTTAATTTTAGTCCTTCTTTAGTTTAATTTACCTTCCTAACAGCATGTTCTAAGGGAAAATTAAAGAGCAATGGAGATAATGCATCTCTTGTTTAACCCATCATGAATTGTAAAAACTGCAAATACAAATAATACTTTCTGGTCCCGCTGAAGAAAAAGAGGACTATTACACTAGTCAACAACCATTTTGCAACATCAAAGGTAACATGTGTTCTTAACTAATTCGGATGTGCTGATTTCAGATCTGCAACTGAAATTTTTGTATCACGTAACATTTCAGAGATACACGTGACGTCATATCCGGCATAATGTGGATACGTTATTTACATTTGGATTCCAATTTATATGATTTTGGGCAACAATGAAAATACATTTTGCAACAATGTATAAACAAACACACTTATAAAAAGATTTGTTTCTTTTTCTGGCTATGTTTCCATTGTTGACGTTCAAAAAGGCTGCTTCTCCCTCCCCCAGAATGAGTTACTGATAAGATAAGGGAGAATGCTCTACAGACTGAAGGGAGTGTGATTTAATGAGTTCAGTATTACGTGCTTTGAGGTAGAGAAGTTGTGTTGAAGTTACTTGGGTGATATTGCAATGAAGAAAAACCGACGTGGTTGTGTAAATTTACCAAACAATTTCTGCTATGTGTGCGGGCAGTACACTTTAAAAAGTCAACGCCGAATGTTGACAGAAACGTTGAAACAAGCGTATTATAGCTACTTCAGGGCAATGTTGGTGACCAAGACAAAGTGTGGGCTCCCCATGTGTGCTGTGTGACTTGTTATTCAACTCTTGTGAGGTGGTTTCGTGGAGACAAAACCCGTGCTATGGCATTTGCGGTGCCAATGGTTTGGCGTGAACTGAGTAGCCATGCTGAGGACTGTTACTTCTGCCTAAAAGCATAGCGGGACATTCTAAACGAACAAAATCCAGTATTGTGTACCCCGATATTCCTTCCGCTATGAGATCCATACCACATGGACCTGAACTCCCAATCCCTAGCCCACCCTCACATTTAGAGTATTCTTTTGCAGAAGAAGAAGAGCCACCCATCCCTTCCACTTCCAATGATCCAAGCTATTTTCCACAACCAGAGATGGAACCACTCCTTGTCGACCAGTCCAGACTGAATAACTTGGTTAGAGATATGTATCTAACTAAGCAGCAGGCTGAGGTGCTTGGATCTTGACTTCAACAGTGGAATCTGCTGGCTTCCGGAACTAGAATTACCCATTTCAGAAAGAGACATGAACAGTTTTCAGGCTACTTTGAAATGAAAAATTCCCTCTGTGTATGTACAAATATAGACGGTTTAATGGATAAGCTTGGGTTGGAGCATATTCCTGAGGAATGGAGACTGTTTATAGACTCGTCCAAAAGTAGCCTGAAAGCAGTGTTGTTACACAATGGCAACCAAAAACCATCCATACCAGTCGCACATTCTGTTGAGATGAAGGAAACATATGACAGTATGTTAAATATGATTCAATATAATAAGTACTGCTGGCAGATTTGTGGCGATTTAAAGGTCATTGCCATATTAATGGGACTCCAAGGTGGGTTTACAAAGTATTGTTGTTTCCTTTGCTTGTGGGACAGTAGGGCTACAGAATCGCACTACATTGTGAAAAACTGGCCTCCGAGAGAAACCTATATACCAGGCAACAAAATGTGAAGTATGCTCCATTAGTTAATTCTAACAACATATTGCTTCCTCCTTTGCATATCAAATTAGGCCTCATGAAGAATTTTGTAAAGGCCATGGACAAAGATGGAGATGGTTTTGCATACCTCAGGAGCTTCTTCCCAAAACTAAGTGATGCTAAAGTGAAAGAGGGAATATTCGTTGGCCCCCAAATTCGGAAACTGTTGAGAGATCGCAACTTTGATAGGAAGTTAAGTGTCAAAGAACTAGCTGCCTGGAAGGCTTTTAGTGCAGTGGTGAATGGATTTCTGGGCAATATTAAAGCACCAAACTATACTCAATTAGTTCTGGAACTCCTTGATTCTTATGCAAAGCTTGGATGTCGAATGTCGCTTAAAATCCACTTTCTCCACTCCCACCTGGATTTTTTCCAAAAGAACTTAGGAGCCATCAGTGATGAACAAGGGGAATGATTCCATCAAGACATTCGCACAATGGAGCAGAGATATCAAGGTAGATGGGATCCTCACATGATGGGCGATTACTGCTGGTTCCTAGTTAGAGATAGTGATAAACATTACAAGAGGAGGAAATAAGGGTAATGCATCCATTGTGATAGCTGTATATTGTGTATATTACATATATACACATACACATATATGTGCGTGTTTGTACCTTGATCTTTTTTACATCTTATTGATGATATTTACCCATACAAGTGTAATAACTGCATTCGTAACCTAGTTAAAAATACAAGTCACGTAATATATTTTCGTCGCTTTCACTACAATCCTCTTTACCAGTGTAACACAAAAACGTTACGTGTTACGACATTTTTACTATCATTTTCGTGTTCAGGAGGTTCGATTTAGTTAAACTGACCCTTTTTTCCCCGTGTTGCAGAAAAAAAGTTTAAATTTGTTGACTAGTGTTATTATTCTTATCACCATTTTCAAGGTCATGGAAAAAATAGCTGGGCGATACCACTGAGGCATAGTCACAAGTATACTTCTTAAGAACAAAGAAGCTGAAGTTTATTTACCTTTTGATAAGATAACATAAGGGCAACATTGAGGATCTATTCAACAATATAGTTCCGGACAAACTTGAAGACAGTCTAACTATATCATGTTCACAACCTTGACGAGGTCTGAAGAGGCGTGTGGTCCCCACGTGGGTGTCCTTATAAGATCTGGCAACATTGAAATCACTCACGCCAGGACGGCAGGAAACCAACCTGGGTCTCTTGCGTGCCATTTAGACGACATACCGACTTGACCACAACAGCTCTTGTTAAAATTAAACTTTTATTTTTCTCCGCAAACCAGTGCGCGCTGATGCAAATGGGGTGGGGGGGGGGGGTGGCTGCGGTCGCGTTGCCCCCTCATGCGATCTCCATTCCCTCTCTCGTGTTTATGGCTCGAGTTCTCTCGAGTCACCACTTGCGCAGAGGGAGTGTAGGTAAATGAAATGTTGGTATATTATTGCTGAAATATCCTGCAACTAGAAAAATAAAACAGTGATTGATTGATTTGCTTTATTTTACTTCGCTTTTGTGCCATTTTTGGCTAAATTGTGAATATGGGAATGAGTGATGACATGATGAAATTTATGAATGAACTGTCACAAACATCCACGCCCAGGCCGATTTGATTGATTGATTGAGTTGGTGTTTTAAGTCCACTTCATGCACAGTAAGGCTAATCGGGACGGACCTACAGTTTAAAGTGGGATCCGAACCACTATGTGCCTCCACCGGGATCGAACCCGGGACCCTTGATTACAAGGCGACGACGCTACCAATGCGCCATAGGGGAGACCCACAGGCCGGGATTCGAACCCGGGACCTCTAGCGTGTAGCGCGATGTGCTAACCACTCTGGCACGGAGGCCGGTAAAGAGTAAAACCTGTCACAATCACTACGATAAGTTTATACAATATGTCTTTGTTGCAGGGCCGTACGTATACAGAAATAATTGTTTGGATTAAACTTAGCATGCCAAGGATAGTATACTTTTAGTTCAATGATAAAATTTTCTCTGTAAACAATTTGGACATAATATTGGCTTGATTTACGTTAAATTATATTAACCAAAATAATATAACTTAGTATTTTCAAAACTCCTACTTTTGTGTATGTATGTCTGTATGATATTAATAATTTTTCCATATGTGCATAAAGTGGACTTAAACAAACAATCGATGACACTACATCATTTGCTTATTGTATGTATTTACTGATGTAGATACATATACTATAAATTATTGCCTCGGAAGCCATACACAGACGCAAACGTTAACATTGGCATTGTAGGTAACCTCGGGGCAAGCTGCCATTTCATGAAAACACAATGATTTTTTAAAGTTAAAAATACTGAAAATGGAGAAGTAATGTTGCATTTTTTTAATACAAGCTGTCCAAACTGGTTCAGATGGTATAAATTGTATGAAAATGTATAACTTTGTATGTAAATAATACACAATGACGTCAAGAATATCACAAGATAGTTCGTTCTGTCCCGATAAACTTAGAACTTCCTGAGTTGGGAAGACATTTTCAATGAAATATCCACTGCTTTCATTGGAATTCCCCTAGTTCCTGAGTTGGGAATAAATATATTTATTCAGGATGAAGTTGCGTTCTTCGAAGGCTCGTCGAAATTAGGCATCACACAGAAGAGAAACTACGAAAAGTTGTTTGGTTCGATAATCTCTATTCGCTGTGAAAGTGTGTTCGGTGACATCCTGTGTGTGTGTTGGTTATGCTGTGCTATATTTCGAAACTGGACCGAGACATTTCTCAATACCGTTCCTACTCACCACTACACCTATCCAGTCCCCTTCATAGAACGATTGCACGAGACGAAACAACCGACATTTCCCAAGCTGTAAAAATAACTCAAGAAAATTATTTCTACTACGATTTTATTTATAACTCTTGTAACGAACCTGAGCGTTTACGGTTTTATTTGTATAAATGTTAAGATTTTTAAACATTTTATGTTTCAAATAATGTTCATAATATCACATACAAATATATTTAGACTGGTAAAATTGTTCTTGGAGCTTGTACATATGTTTTGAAATGCGTCATAATCTGTTAGTGTTGACGTCAATTTTCCATCACGGCAGAGGAAGTGTATGAACCCGCCTGAATATTTTCAACTAGGCTATACCCTGTCCCAGCTAACTGTAGAGCAGGGCCGCTCATATCGGCAGAGGAAGAAGAGGAAAATCGAGTGGTGAAAGAGCAGTGTTGCCAACCGTACGGTCCAGACCTTAGTCCGTACGCTAAATGCACAGCTTGTCAAAATTTACTCTTGAGTTTTATCCCTAATATTTCCCTAAGAAATTCTTAACCAATCGTACGGACCTGGAGACAAAAATACGGTCTGTTTGCCATGTGCGTTCGGTAGTATCCTTTTCAAAACTTTGCAACGCTTACAGAGAGAACGGGTCACTCCCGTCGCCCATTACTCAATCCCGTTTCTCTCACTGTTCATTGGTGGAGCCGACTCGCATCACTACTTGCGCAGAGACTTGTTCTCCTTCGCCTGGTCTACAGTTAGCTGGTACGGAGTTTAACGACGGGCAGTGTTAGAAAACAAAGGAAGGTAGAGGAATCAACAGGAACTTCGTAATGGAAAATGGAAAGCCAGAATAGTGTTATTGCTTTACATAAATTTCGTTTGATTCTTAAGCTGAAATTTTGATTACTTGCAGAAACTTTCGTGTATTTTCATTTGATTTGTTAAACCTTAATACTAGTTATATGAAGTTGTGTGTTGGTGATTGTGATTTGAAATGCTGAAGAATTGTTAGTTTCGTCTCTTCAGGCAAAGTAAAGAAAAGTAAGTAAATCTGTACATTCCTTTTAGGTCCACATACAATAGGAAATATAAGTGATTATAAAACTGTGTCTAACTTTGAAAACCATGTAAAACTGTGTCTAACTTTGAAAACCATGTAAAACTGTGTCTAACTTTGAAAACCATGTAAAACTGTGTCTAACTTTGAAAACCATGTTGTGTTTTTTGTACCCAGTAGCTAAGCTCTGATGAGTTACAAAGATTCTCTTGTTCCCGACACAAGGAGCAGCGGACTAACTTTGTGACTGGTGTCCAACTGGAGGACGTTGCACTCTTTAACTTTCAAGCATAAATATCGAGCTACATGGTTAGCGCTCTTGCCTTTGGTACAAGTGGTCTCTGGTTCAATTCTGGTGGGAGTTCCAGCATCGTGATGACACTGTTATCTCAGAATAAGTACAGGGGTCAGGTCCAGAAGGGCAGAAAATAGCCGGAAAATTACTCGCTGCTACTTCGCTACGTTTGAAAAGATGCTGCTGATATCTTCCAAAATTGTCAAATTATATTTTACATACCAGGTTGTAGAATTTATAACAATTGATTTGTGATGGTTTCATGGAATTCTGACGGGCTGCTCTAGTGAAGGCGACAGAGAACACAGTTTTCTGCTAAGGCAGTGAATAAATAAAACATGGCTTTCTCGGTGTTTCCAGAGCAAGGGATCATGACAAAAGTGGGGCATCATGTATATCTCTCCGCGTGGGTTTTAAACATTTTTATTTTTTGCTCAAAACTTTTCAGTGTCTGCAATGGATCCAGGTTACTCGGTTTACAAAATAAAAAAAAACAACCGAGAACAAAGAGATGTGTGCTTGGTAGCACTTTCAGTCCTGCGTCATTCAAGTTTTTCCTCTTTGCTTATGCATAAACACAAGTCTCCACGGAATACGTTCCGTCAAAGGTTCTAGTGCATGAACTCCCGACATGAGCTGGTTTTAGTGAAGAGCAAAGAGTGTTCTGAAATGTTCCATACGCGATGCAAATGTCTTGCAACAAAGAAAACTAACTAAGTCTGAAACAAGAAGCACCACTGCCATCTAGAGACTGATATTCAAAACTTCTCTCATGAGACCCTCTCCTTAAGTTGCGATATAAACTTCCCCATACTTTCAAGCTCCTTGTCTTTGTTCCTCCGTGACGTCAGACCACGTTCATTGTATCTACCTGTCATTTTACGATCATTCTCACTAGGTCGGAACATGTAATCAACCCTTACTTCACTGCATTCAGCAGACGTGTGAGGTATATTCCATCTCTCCAGGAATATATAGTAACTCGACTCGATGGCAGGTAGAAAGACAGAAGTAAATTAGTAACTGTTTGGCAAAAGATCTGTATTTTTCATGAGCATTAGGCTGGAAATAAGCATCGTTTATTTCAAATAACAGAAATCAAGTTCAGTTAATTATTGTTCCAACAGAACAGTCAAAGTAAAAAATTGCATTAGATTGCAAACTGAGTGTAAAATGCAGGATACAGTTCAGAACTTTTTGTCATATTCTACCACGTAATCGCCGACCTCCGTGGCAAAGTGGTTAGCACTCACCATCTTCGCGATTAGCCAAAATCAGAATAAAAGCGAAGTAAAATAAACCAAATCAATCAATCAACCACTTAATCCAAAGTACATGGCTCTACGAGAATTCGCGAATTTGAAAACTTATATTTCTATGCGGGAGGTCATGCCACTTAAACTTTAAGACTAGAATATCAAAGACGCGCTCTAAAATTAATAACAAAATACAATAACTATACATTTCGGTATTCTCGTCACTCGTGTCGTGTGTCGAGTATGACATTCTCCACAAGTATATATGGTAAAATATTGACAAAATGTTTATTGTTATTGGTATATAATAATATTTTTATTATTACATGTACTCGGGGCGACCATGATATCTTGTTTATTTCATATATGTTTAAAACACAATATTTTGACGGATTTGAAAAACACTGAACATGGGGATACGGTACGTCGGCCGATCAGTGTTCTATTTGATGATCTGAGTTATCAAGTCGACACTCGTACAATTTACAGCGAAACTGTAATTTTGCTACTCGTCAAACACAGAGCCACGCTGTGATGGAAGTACAATAATGACAAAACATATTAAAAAGGTCAAGGTTGTGGTATTGTTGGAAACAAGAGAGCCTTCAGGTACAGGCAATTACTCTTCTACAAAAGTTCCGTGTTGTATAACGGGAAGGGGGGTGATAAAGTAGCTGGAACCGATGCTTCATATTCATTTCCACAGTCGAGTCCAGTTAATTCCAGGTAGAATGGTCCGAGACTACCATGGCCGTAGGCAGGAAAAAATTTCGGGGGGGGGGGTTCATTCATAATTGTTCCCATGGGCGTCGCCAGAAATTTGAATAATAGAAATAATAACAATAATTGTACAATAATAATTAAAATTTCATAATAATAAAACAATTTTATTCCATAATAATAATACTAATAATAATAATTATTATATTATTGTTATATCCTTGAGGGGCTTACTCAATCCAGCAGATGAGTGAATATCCAGCACAAGTTTCTTTTTTTTTTTTTTAACGTTTCATACAGTGTGTACTGAAATGCACAATTCAAGAGAAAAGCTTTAAAAGTTAGATGGAAATTTTAGTCATAAAGCTTTTGTTGTTTGACTTTAAAATTATTTTTTTGGAATTTTGAAAAGTGTGGAACCAGTTATTCTCTTTAAAAACTTAGCCTGGTGCATGGATTGTAACCTCAATCGCGAACTAAATGCGCTAGAAAACTGGAGATCCTAGGTTTGAACTCCTAATAAGGGGGATTTTCGACTTTATCGGACAGGGAATTTAAAAGCTGGAAAGGGAATTTTGGGACAATCATAAGGGAATCTTCAGTCTATATTCCTTGTAACGCGGGAGCAACACTGGAAAGATGACAACAGAAGTGATAATGGTGGGGTCGCGGGTGGGCTACGATTCTGAGAATAAATCCTGTTTCACTCAAGTTTCAGAATTCCAAATGTATGAAAATTCTAGCTCGATCGTTTCAACATTGTCTCCATGCATTTTTGTTACAGATTTTGGTTTCTGAACTTCCATTAATCCAACATGTCAGAAGTTTCGGGGGGGGGGGGGTTTGAACCCTAGAAACCCCCCTCTAAATACGGCCATGGAGACTACCTCAAACTATAAAAGATTCGGACTATAGGCGAAATAAACAAAAACAGTTTGACAAAAAGCTACAGTATCTTGGAGTTTTAAGTCCACTTCATGCACAGACGGATTAACTAGGACTGGACCTGCAGTTTACAGTGGGATCTGAAGCACGACGTGGCCTCCAATGGGTAAGAAGCCAGGACCATTTCTAGGGTGACCAGACATACTCTTTTTAAGAGTATTATACTCTTTTAGAGGTTCATATACTCTATACTCTTTTCAATTTGCAAAAATCCCCAAATATACTCTTTTCCTTGCTATTTAATTTCATTCATTATTTTACGCGTAAAAATTCGTTAAAATCCATAGAACGGAAAACGCATTGCAAGTGGTTGCAACGCCGCACCCTGTGTTGAGACCTCTCTCGCCCAGCAGACGAGAATAAAAGCAGTTGGTCTGTGTAATCTGTGCGTAAGACGCACGGTGGGAGAAAATCTGGAAGATCTGGCATCGCTGCTCTCTGTCCTAACCTCTCCCCCTACGTTGCACTACCCTTGCGATATCAACAAGAATGGCATAGACATCAACAATCAGCTTTTCGACAAAGCGCGCCAGAATGTTAAATTTTATTTAGTCTAGTGTTTAGGAATCAGTTTAAAAGTGGTTGTTGTGAAGTAGTGACATTCAAATCTGTGTCTGTTACTACTGTCTGGTTGCCTTAGCTGAGACCATGGACGGAAGTGCGCATGCGCTAACTGGACGTGTTCATTGGCAAAATAGGGGCGACGTCACTTTGGTCAGGAATCGGATTCCATGAAAAACGTCTGTTGTGGAAACAACAATGAAGTTTCAAACGTAGTAACATCGTCGCCAAAATAAGTAGAGACGTTTATGAATTATGTAAGGGTACATAATGAAAAAAAAATATCCATCCATATACTATATAAGCAAACAGATCATATCAGAAAAGTCTTCTTTACGTCACATTAGTAGAAAAACTTGTTTGTAAACCAGTAACATTATTCTGGATCATTCAAATTGATCTCCTTAGTAAATATTATAATTAGCACAAATGTACACAGCATTAATCAGGATAGTATTCACTAATAATAGTATTATTATACATAATATTATAAATATAATAAAGAAAATGTAGGAACTGAATGGTTTGTGGTATTGTGTATTATATCGAGGGCATTTCTAGAAGTGCAACAAAGAGCAAAGCGTCACAGTTTTCTTTGTTTCCACTTCGAAACTGTTTGTTGCGAATTGTAACAGACATCACAAACACGACACAGCAAGCAGTCATAAACACAACAAACGAACGCATGTAAGCAAAAGCCACAGGGTGATTTGGTGAGTGTTCAACCAGCTTCCCCTCTCACGTTTGGAATCGTACTTTCCGGCTAGTTTCGTTTCCCTTGGCTGGACTGTAGTGGCTCTTGTTTGATTGTGTTAACTTTATTTATAGTGCACCTAATAAGAAGACAATGTCGTGAGGCCTTTGAAGATACGCTGTATTAAAAATCGCGAAATAATGACATTTACAAAGCTTCCTGCTCAGTGTGCCAAAAAAAATCTTCATAAAAAACAAAGGTAAATATTAAACACCATATAAAATCGAAGTCACACACGGAATGGTCAGAAAATATTTTAGATAATAGTTTTAAAAAATCACCCTTCGTTGTCATTGCTTGTGATGCTTCTAATAGAAAAGCGACCAAACTTCTCCCTGTGTTAGTGTTGAAAAGTTTCTGTGAATTTATTGGGTGTCATTATGAGGGTCTTTTATACCACTCAAAGACAAGATTCCACTCTTTACTTCCTTGTGCAGAAAAAAATATACGTCAGCATGAAGCGATAAAGGCCTATGTTTGAGTGAGGAAAATGCCCCAATTTCTATAGTCAATTTTTTTTACAAAATGATACAAGTGAACTGTGGCTATATTTCCTGCACGCACAGTTATGCCTGTTTAATGATACTATTTAAAAATTGAAAGGGGTGATATAACAGCAGTTGAAGCTTCTGTTGAATATTTTTAACTCCTACAGAAATACAGGGACAGAACAGAACAGAACTTTTTCCCATTCTCAACAAAACGTTTACTTATGAAACTTATAAAAGAAGTGAGTATGAAGGAGGAATATGCATACTCTGTTTCAAATAGGTTTTATTGTGAAGATGTCAACAAACTGAGGTATTTACTCCTTAACTCAAGAATTTCCTATGAACAGTTCAAGAGTCATTTTCATATTTCCATCAACAAGCAAAACATATTTCAAATTCATTGTAATTTAATGATAATGATATTTTTGACACTGTGTCAAAAACCGTTGAAAAACATCTTGAAGATTGGGGGGGGGGAGAAAAGAAACAATGATGGGTAAGTGGAGGTCAGTGTACAAAGATTTAGTGCAGGCTGGGTCAAATTTAAAAGTGATTGTGCCTCTTATAAAATTCTTGTTTACTCTGCCTGGTACAAATGTTGGTTGTGAAATACTCTTCAGTGTTATTAAAAGTTATTGACGAGAGGAAAAAGTACACTCCTGGTGTCAACAAGTAATGAAAGTGAAATTCAATGTGGGCATGATCTGTGAAGAGTTTGGACTGGCAATAAAGGACGATTTAAACATACTGAAGAAAGTAAAATCATCCCAGAAGTATGAACGATGGTGCCCATTGATGAGGAAGTATTTGTAATTAGCTAATTACATTAGACCCATACGTAATTCGAATCTGTAAAGTGTAGGCCTATTTTAGGGGCTATAATAGAAGCAATAACAAATAGCCAGCCAGCCTTATTTTCTATTTCTTTTTATGTTTTGTGCATGCACACCTTCAACCTATAGACTATACTCTTTTTGGCCAACATTTATCTGGTCACCCTAACCATTTCATTACAATGCAACGACGCAACCTACAGTAACTTGTTTTATGTGGCAGGTAGATATAAATAAGCAACTTATTAGTATATAATCTGGGCGGCTCCTGTGGCGGAGTGGTTACCACATCGCGCCACGACGCCAGCGGTACCGGGTTCGAATCCTGGCCTGGGCATGGATGTTTGTGAGTATCCATTCATCGATTTCATCACATCGTCACTCATCCCCATCTTCGCAAATTACCCAAAAGTGGCACAAAAAGCGAAGTAAAATAAAGCAAATCAAATAAAAAAAATAAAAAAGTATAACAGTTGGGCTGAAAAGTTCGTAGGCTAACATAGTAAAACATATTTTTTTGACAAAATTCGATTTTATTATTCAATATAGTTGCCTTTGAGGGCGATACAACGATTATAGCGGTCACACAATTTTTCGATGCCATTTTTTTAGTACGATTTCTCTTTAGCCTCAAAATAGGCCTCAGTTTCGGCGATTACTTCTTCATCAGTGCTAAATTTCTTTCCAGCGAGCATTCTTTTAAGGTCTGCAAACAGGAAAAAGTCACTGGGGGCCGGATCTGGAGAATATGGTGGATGGGGAAGCAATTCGTAGTCTAATTCATATAATTTTGCCATCGTTTTCATTGATTTGTGACACGGTGCATTGTCTTGATGAAACAGCACTTTTTTCTTCTTCAAATGGGGCCGTTTTTTCGTGATTTATCCTTTAAACGCTCCAACAACGCTATGTAATGATCTCAGCTATCTCGATCAACTTCACTTTACGATCATTTAAAATTATTTTGTGGACTTTCTTGATGTTTTCGTCGGTAACAGCCTCTTTGGGGCGTCCACTGCGTGCATCGTCTTCGATGCTCATTTCGCCTCGTTTAAATTTAGCAAACCACTTCTCAACGGTTGATTTTCCTGGTGCAGAGTCCGAATAATGTTTATCAAGCCAAGCCTTGGCTTCAACAGTATTTTTTTCGCCAAAAAGCAATGCTTTATTAACACACGAAATTCTTTTTTATAAATTTTTTCACAATAACAAAAGCTGCTTCACTCACAATGCTATATCTCACGAACTAATTATCCGGCAGCTGTGAAATTTATACACGTATCTTTTGAAGGTTAGTACTAAGTAAAAATTACATGGATTTAATTCTAGTAACGCCATCTATGAGTCAGCCTACGAACTTTTTAGCCCAACTGTTATAATCTGTATGTTGCATGGGCTGGACTGAAAATTGACATAATTAATTTCAAATTAGAATCAGAAATGTTATTATTTTTAGTCCATATTTTTAGTCACTGCTTTAAGGGCGGTTGCTGGGCCGCTTCTTAGCTTGGCCGGACTCTAGTGGTTTAGCAGAAACGAGGTTGAGCAACCAGCGTAGGACAACTTGCTGTTTAATTGATTGATTTAGTTTATCTTACTTCGCATTATTCTCCTTTAACTGATCGCGAAGATGATGATGTGGGACGATACGATGAAATTAATAAAGGAACACTCTCTAAGAACACCCATGCCCACGCCGGGATTCAAACCCGGGATCTTTGATGTCGTAGCGCCCTGTGCTAACCATTCCGCTACAGCGGCCGGAGCGAGACAACTTGTTTTTAGAGATTACGGGCTAGATACCCCTGGGATGAATTCCATTTGAGCTTCCGCCAATATAGTTCAGCTTCAAGAGCGTCAGAACTTTAGAAAGTACACTGTGCATGAGTGAGATAAATGATACAAGCTACAGAAATTATGATGACGTAACGTGTATGGTAAAATTATTAAAGAACTGCCACGAAGGCTTCTAATGCACAGGTACATTGGGCAAGTGCTGCGAAAAGATGTCATGGTCTGGCAACATTGACCAACAAGGTCCCGTACACGTTCGCATACGTACTGAGACATGAAGTTGCACATTTTCTGTAGAACAAAACTGAACTGGTATTAGAACAAACTAATCCATTAACTCAATAAAAGTAGGTAGACATTAAAGAAAAATCATAGTAAATACCCTTAAGTGGTATTCATTAGGTGGAAGCCTGTGGATATACAGCAAGGCACAGAAGATAAGATCGCATGTTGTTACAGTGAAGATAAATGTTGAGCCTCGACCAGTTTTGTGGTTGGACAGATGCCAAAAAGGCAAGTGACGTGGTTGCTTTTTTATCAGCCTGCCCGATCGCCACTCCGCTGCGATATGTGAGTGCCAATGACTTCAAAGACCTGCAACGAGGTGACTTTTATTTTCACGCTCAGCAAGCGAATTTGCACGCAGAATCTAACGAAGCTTGTCAGGCGTAATCAGTGGTGTCTTTATGCCTTATTTCGGGGTAGATAATTTGTTTGTAAGCGTTATCCTGAGCCAAAATACGAACATGCTCCTCCACGAAAATCGTACAAAGTAAGAATTTCTAAATTCATCCAAATGTATTTGGTTCACCAGGGAGCAGATTTGTAGTGTATATACAAATGCAGGGATGAGGAAACAGGTGAGTAGAGAAGGGTACAGAGCTAGAACTACATAATTTGTATTCATTCCCAGATATTATTAGAATGATTAAATCAAGAAGACTTAGATGGGCAGGCCACGTTGCACGAGAGAGGAAAGAGGAGTTTACAGGATTCTTGTTGGAAAACCTGATGGTAAGAGGTTGTAAGAGGCCTGTAGGAAGGCCAAAACGAAGATGGAGGGAGAATCAGTAAGGATGGAAAAGATTGGATTGATCTTGCCCAGGATAGGGATAGATGGAAGGCTTGCGTTGCCAGAATTTTTATCAGGAGTGTAGCAACCTTCGGTGAAAAAAAAACAAACAGTGTATTGGCAAATTGTTGGGAAAAACTAGTTCTGAAACATAAACTATGTACTGTACTGTCCGTCCAGAAACTAAATGCGCAGCGTTGTGACCAATTATGGAACTAACGCTCAGCAATGACAGATTGTCGGTCACATGTCCCGGTACGTAGCATTAAGATTTCGCGTATAACATGCACGAGATATGCCACATTGGAATAACGAGATTTATTTGATTTTTGTTGTTTAGCGTCGCTTTTCTGCTACTTTGAATAATCCCGACGAAGAGGATGAGTGATGATAATTGATGAATGGAAACTCACAAAGAACACCCACACCCAGGGTGGGATTCGAACCCTTGGCGTCGTAGGGAATAACTAGAAAATACTATAGAAGTCTACTTCTGAGTCGCAGATCCTAAATGGCTATTTTAGTCTCCAAAAACTAGCAAGAAACTATAGTTAGTATTGTAGAGAAGGAAAGCTTGCTAACTGTCCCTTACGATGCAGTTTCAGCACAACTCAGTTGTGTAAGAGGATGGCGAAGCCGTGACGATTTCACTCTGTTATCTAAGGAGCGCCGTCAAGCAGCCATATTCTGCGAGAGTACGAGAGCAGCATACGCAAGTGTATCGATATAACCCCTTTTGTAGCATAGCCATACCTTGGTTTAAAGTACCGTCACAGACTATGTTCTGTGAATGTTTTGTTGATGTATGAATGGCGATTACTAAACAATTCGTTCAGAAAAGGGACGACACACCAGGGGAACTTAAATAACACTGAACTCCATAATCTATAGAGTGGCGCATATTGTATCTACCAATATAAGTTAGCAGGTGCGCATGTGCAGAAGTTTCCCATGCTTAGGCAGCTGCAAGTCTCGCAATTAGTCGGCCATGGAACGTTTAGCCGATTCAGACACGAATCGTGACAGTAGAGGCGTTCATCCGAACGGGTCCCATTCAGGAGACGCAGGAGACACTGCGACGAAGACCCAATGAGGGTCGCCATCCACCAGTGCCAGAGCATCACAACATGATACGATGGGTTAGACAATAGAGCCAATGGCAGCGTGCAGAAACAGAAGTCTTCAGGTCGAAGGGGGCGGATTCTCTGGCGCCCTGATGCTTCACAGTGCAGTACCTACTGCGTCTCCTGAATGGGACCCGTTCGGATGAACGCCTCTACTGCCACGATTCGTGTCTGAACCGGCCAACGTTCCACGGCAGACTAATTGCGAGACTTGCAGCTGCCTAAGCATGGGAAACTTCTGCGCATGCGCACCTGCGTTCCGACAGGGTTGCCAACTTACATTGGTAGATACAATATGCGCCACTACCTATATATTCATTTCCTGATATTAGAATAGTTAAATCAGGCAGACTTCGTTGGGCACGCCAAGTATCACGCATGCAACTTTTGGCTAATCGAAATGATGAGGATGAATGGTGATGAGATGGATGAAGGGACAAACATATAGGGACAACACAACACGAGTTCCACCGATGACTATACTGGCGCAGTCCAATCGCCAGAGCCTCGATAGTCTGCACAATGCAGTCCAGGGTGTAGTACATGGAAGCGAGACTCACATTTGGGTGTCTTGTCACCTAGTATGCTGTGAAAGCAGGTAGGAGGTAGGGTTCCACGCATTCGAAATCTCGACCATTTATGGAGGTCATGTGATCAGTACCAATCTTCGACTGCTTTTAGCACCAGGATGACATTTATTACAGGCTGGGTAAACCCCAGAGCCGCTCCATGGAAAGACATTGCTTGAAAATTCCCATGTGGAATCACTCCCTCCCAAGGAATCGAACTTGGGTGTAAGAGCGTGACAATCAGGCTACTGCCATTGAGTGACACCCAACTCATACGTATCTAACTGTAACGCAGATAAGCACACATATTGTTTGTTGCACGCCAGACTTATGCTTTTGGCCACTTTTATGGGAATTTCATTTAGAAGAAGGAAAAAGAAATGCAAAACGCGAAGAAGAGAAGATAAATTGAACGTGGTGTCGAAGAAGAAAAACCTGCCTGAAGGCCAGTAAAATGGGATGGGACTCTAAAGCCTCGATTTAAATATTTCAAGTGTAAGATTATCTACTAAAGTTGGGAAATGAGACTTAAGAAGAATGACGAAACTATAGTAGGGTTGTGCAAAGTAGAGCAAGTGTTTAACATGACAATGCGTCCTAAGTTCCACGTGGCAGTCAAACGCCTTAGCGACTGGAGTACAGCTCGTTCAAGGACTCTTCCATCCCCGCCCCTCCTGTTTGCACTTCCGTCCCTTCTGGGCAAAAGGGAAGTTTAATTGTCAGATTCGGCACAGGATCATGCGATTGTCCGCCAAAAGCAGACAGGTAGCGTGCAATTCGGAAGGTCGTTAAAGCAAGTCTCGGGCAGAAGTAAAGAATCCGCAACGAGGTCCATGGGAAGTTACGTTTCAGTGGAGTAAGCAGATGGCTCTTCCATGCAAACGACTCCACTCCGCAGTCTCTAATTGCATTCAGACTCAAATAAATGCACGCTGGACGAATACAGAGCTCTGGTGATTTTTCTTGCACGCAGTGTTGCCATCTCGAGATTCTACGGACGCAAAAAATTCTCTCCGTTCTCTATGACCAAGGGCGCCCGTAGGATATTTTCTCGGGGCAAGGGGGGGAGGGCAGAGTAAGATTTCATATATATTCTTGCACTTCAGACATACACACTTTTATTATTGTTGTTGCTGTTGTTGTTACTTTACAAATCAAAAAATTGAAATTCAATTGAAAATACTTTGACATTGTATGCAAGTTCAGACTCGAGTGTACTACAGTAACACCTCGTTAATCCGGACAGGCAAAAGAAAAAAATGCAAGGTTATAATGTGGCTAGAAGTGAACAAGAGAACTTCCCCAAGAAAAGGCAGTTAACCACTGATGAAATTCTGTTTCCCCGCAGACTTTGTACTGTACTGTATAGTGTATTTAGGCCCATGCCCTTTAAACACACCATAATAAACTTGTTTTGTTGCTATAAACTGAGTTTTAATGCACTTTCTACTGTTCTTTTAGGTTATTTCAGTTAATCCGGACTTTCGTTACACCGGTCAACTTCCCCCCCCCATTAGTCCGGATTAATGAGGTTTTACTGTATTTAGATAGGCTGGCCACTTTGGCGGACTGGTTAGCACATCGCGCTACGACGCCAGGAGTCCCGGGTTCGAATCCCGGCCTGGGCATGGATGTGTGTGAGTGTCCATTCATAAATTTCATCATGTCCTCACTCATCCCCATTTTCGCAAATTAGTAAAGCGTGGCACAAAAGCGAAGTAAAATAAAGCAAATCAATCAATTCTCCTTGCATCCTTTTCATAAACAACTATCACTATGTCTTCTTTTACTTTTCACAATGCACATAACAGAAAGCACCTAATCTACGCCCTTCATGGTATGCCTGATCCATTTTATAATGTACATGCCGAAGGGTACTGTAAGAAAAAGCAATAATTCAAAATGGCGGGGTGTGATTCATCAAGGTCAATTCCAACTTGGGAAAATGATTTCCCGACTTTTCGTAATCCTACCCACCCGAGAAATTTCTGGGGATCTCATTTTTAAAAGGTTGTTAGCTATTGATATTTTCTGCAGTAAGTGTCTGAAATTTATTGAAATTGACAGTTTTTATTCCAGAAGTGCAAAAGCAATCATTTGAAGGAAATATGGTGTCTATAATTCGAGATTTTAACCGGATTGGAAAATTTCCCGTCCAGAATATTTCCAATCCCCTTCCCGACCAGAAATTTTCAGTCCCGCACACGGCGGTCAACATGATTCTACTGTCTCTTGTGAAAACGTTCTCTCGTTATTCTGTTGGACATGGCAGTTAATTTCTGTAAGTGAAACTGAAAACAATATTACAGTAAAACCTCGTTCATCCGGCCTAATGGGGGGGAGGGAAGTTGACTGGTTTAACGAAAGTCCGGATTAACTGAAATAACATAAAAGAACAGTAGAAAGTGCATTAAAACTCCGTTTATATCAACAAAACACGTTTATTATGATGTATTTAAAGGGCATAAGCCTAAATACACTATACAGTACATTAAAATGTTACGGAGCAATATGACGAATGTGATTGTTGACTGCAAGCCACATTTAAAACCTTGCATTCTGCTTTGCTCTTTTTTTTTTTTTTGCCTGTCCGGATTAAGCGAAGTCAGGCTTATCGGGGTCGGATTAACGAGGTTTTACTGTATTTGTAATAGAATTAATAGAATATAGATACAATTTCACCATTCAAATTACATGAATCTTTCCGGATATCTCA
Source organism: Lepisma saccharinum (assembly GCF_977018435.1). Classification (NCBI taxonomy): domain Eukaryota; kingdom Metazoa; phylum Arthropoda; class Insecta; order Zygentoma; family Lepismatidae; genus Lepisma; species Lepisma saccharinum. Next base: position 32,801,853 of record NC_139243.1, on the reverse strand, counting down.
GGGGCCACGGGCCCTCCCCTGCGGGGGGGGGGGGCCTTGTCTATGGTATTAAATTCTAAAAATAATAACGGCAGTTCCTATCATTGCCTGATACTTAATACTACACGAGGATTTGCTTAAGATATATTCTAAACATTCTAAACAGGTATAATTGTTTAGAATCTGGAAATCTAGCGGGTTTTAGAATAAGCGTTAGCTGGTTCACCCCAAAGCCGAGTTGTTAAAGGTCCAGGACCGGAATTTTCTCGCACAATTTAAATTCGGTCCAAGTTGCGAATTGTTTCATTGGAAAAAAGGTTCCTGGACCGAATTTAAATTGATCTGGTAGAAAAATTCCTGGACCGAAATGAAATTACTTTACAGATAAAAAAGGTTCTTTACGGTCCAGAATCCATTCACGCTTGCTGATTTTCTCTCCTGGACCGGAATGGAATTTATCTAAAATTCCTGGACCTGCCCCAAAGCTCCAACTGAACCTTGATTAGGGGTACCAACAGAATAGGAAAGTTAGAAAATGCACTTACGGCATTAGGTGCGTAAACATGATGCAGTATGGACTGTCATGGGCCACCCCGATAGTGTAGTGTTGACGTCGTTGCTTTTTAATCAAGGGAACCGGTGGAGGTTCGTACCCCACTTTAAACTGTATGTCCAGTCCCGATTAGCCTACCTGTCATGAAGTGGACTTAAAAATTCAAACAATTGAACCAAACAAACTATGGACTGTTCCAGAATATTAGGGCTACAGGAAGTTCCAAAGTTATCTGAGCAGTTTTAACAGGATAAAATTAACGAAACGATTGCGGTTCTCTCATCACAAAGTATTTATTAAAAGTTGTATTTTACCTTGCAGGTCAGATGAAAATGCAGAAATCGGGGATAATTACATAAAATTTATAAAAATAACTATCGCATAGGAAAGGTGTTTGTAGAGACTGTGTCACATGCACCTCATGTGTGGCAAGTTGTTATCGGTGCACAGGTTCAATGAAATTTTCGTGTAAAAATATCAAGTCATATCCGTGTGACAAGGAAATCTTAATAACCTGAAACTTCCAACATAAAAAGCGGTATTTAATTATTACCAGCATCAATTGTTATTTTGGAACACCCTGTATTATTAAAGATGAAAGGAATGGTAAGAACGCAGTTTCTTTTACAGCAGTATGAGTTCCAGCAAGATTAAAGTGATGAACAGTTTTCTAATATTTCTTACGCTTAAGCACTTAGTTATAAATCTTTGAAAGGATATAGCCTATAGCAAGATTTAATTGTTATTCTTCCACTTTTGGTTAATCGCGATGATGAGGATGGGTGATGATATGATGAAGGTTGATTGATTGAATTTGAAATTTTATATGCGTCAGTACTTTGGCTATTTTATACCCTTCACATTATACGGGGTCCGGCTCCTTATCATACTAAAAATATAACTAATAACATTACTGTAATATCGAGGGACTATTTTTTTTAAGGGGGGTCCCCCGGAGTAGGCCGCCACCCGCATACATTCGAGGGTATGCGCTTATGTCCTGGTGCCTCTAAATAAACCAGGACGACAGTTGCTCTGAATGTATCGCTTCCCCCGCTCTTTCCTTCTTCAAATACATTTGTGATGTAGGAATACAAAGGTCCGACACTGGGGTTGTTTCCAACGGTGTCGTAGTAATTGCGAACAGTCCTAATTGCGAACAGTTCCTGCCTAAACAGGATTAACCTTGAAGGCCAGTGTCCTAATTGCGAACACTTCCTACATAAACAGGAATAACCTCGAAGGACAGTGTCCTAATTGCGAACACTTCCTGCCTAAACAGGATTAACCTCGAAGGCCAGTGTCCTAATTGCGAACACAATTTCCGCCTTTTGACCTACAACTTTTTCTTCCACTTCCTGTGTCTTTTTAACGATTTTTTTCAGGGGCTTTGAGACTGGTCAGAGCCTTGTTGGAACATAGATAATTCAACATGTTTAAGTCGTTGCATAGTATAAATAATTTAATAATAAAAGTGTTGCCAATTTTATATAACGACTACATACTGCACACTTCTTAACTGTCAAGAACTTCGTCATATAATAATATAATAATTAATTTTAAATTCAAATTTTAAAACATATGGCACTGTACTTAAAATTTATGTATACCATCAATCCCCTCATGCTTATTAGTGCTCCTAGCCACTTTCTCGTCAAGAAAAGAAATGAAAAAATAATCCATCGAGATAAGTCAATCAGGTTGGCTATTGTTGCCAGTCAAACCCTTATTAGTTTTTTAAAACAGGTTTTTCAGTTACATGTGTTCGCAATTAGGACATGGAAGTATTTCCTAATTTATATGTGTTCGCAATTAGGACTGTTCGCAATTAGGACACAACCGTTTTCAACAATTTGCATTGTGCTACATGTGCTACGTGTAATTCCATCATGAAATAGGGTTAGTTGGTGATTGTGGGCCACGTAGATCCCAGTGACTGTCGTAACCTAAAATCAAGGATAATACTAGGATTTTCTAGCGACATTTCCTAATCTAGCATATTTTAAAGGAATTTCTGGATTTCTCATAAAGGATTTCAACCTGTACTCAGCCTTTGAGAAAGAGAAAGAAATTAAAAGTTACTAATTATGCCACTTATTCCAAATTCTGTCAACAAATGAAAATCGCTCGTATCATCTAGTAGCCCAGAGCCCATGAAAGAGACAATTCTCATAAAATTGTTGTATACTGGTGTGAATTTAATCCATTTTTTTGTTATTTTACATCGTATTTCTGCCCCTGTAGGCTATTGTAACGATGAGGATGATTGATGGTTACTTCAAATTGATGAAGAAATAATAATTGTAAAGAAACTGCCATGGATAGGGATAAATTTGAACCAGCAGTACTGAATCTATTAGTCAAGTTCCCCTTGTCCGTTTTTACATCTATTATTATATTGCCAATCAGTGGCAGCCAACCTACGTGGCAAAGTGGTTACCACAGTGAGTTATGAGGGCAGTGCGCCCGGGTTCGAATCCCGACCTGGATATATGTTCCTTGTGTGTATCCCTATGCACCAATTTCATCACTCATCCCCATCGTCACGATTAGCCACACGTGGCAGAAAAGCGACGCTAACAATTCAAATCAATGCTTGATTTAAAGAATTGGCATGTACAGTCAGCGGCAATAAAGATGGAACACTTAGATCCTGAAAAACTCACTTCCGTGCGCGTTGCCTGACTGTACGGCGGTGGCAGAAGTTGATCGCTGTGGAGTTAGGCAACACATATAACGCATTGCACGGAAGTGAGTACTTCAGGATTTAGGTGTTCCATTTTTTTGGCGGTGAGTGTACACTAGCCTCAGAACTGCGGCGGTTTGTTCCTTTATACAGCATATTTGCAAAAGATACAATTACTGGACTGGGCAAAGGCCATAATTTCTATATCTTCCTGCAATCTATTTTTCATTCTTATTAATGAAAATGCAAAAACTCCTATCTGTGTGTATGCAAGACGAAAAACAAGCGAATGAATGTACCACAGACAAAGGTTAGGTTGGGTTAGGTAATTCTGTGGTAATAGTAAATTCGTTAACCCTGTGTCAAACTGAGAGGTTTGTTATAGACCTTCGTAGAGTGAACAAGGAAGAGAACCTTCGGCGAAAAGTCTCCGAGCACCTTCCCCTTCTTCCATTCAGTTCGGGCCTTATGGAAGCATGCTCCACTCTGCCCTCCCCTACACGCGGGAGTACTATGCACAGGAGTCGCGGGTCTGCGCAGGGTTTTTTTTTACTTGTGGTTACACTTATAAGACGATTAGCAAAAAGGATCTTCACTAAGCGCGCTAAAATCCAACCAATAGTAGTCGAATTATTCGCCTATGTTTACTGTCGGAGGAGGAAAGGGGTTTTTGCAGGGTTGTTAAAGGTCCAGGAGAGAAAATCAGCAAGCGTAAATGGGTTCTGGACCGTAAATAACCTTCTTATCTGTAAAGTATTTCAATTCGGTCCAGGAACCTTTTTTGCCCGATCAATTTAAGTACAGCCCAGGAACCATTTTCTTTTTCAGAGGAATTTAGATACGGTCCAGAAACCTTTTATCCGGATCAATTTAAATACGGTCCAGGAACCTTCTTTCAATGAAACAATACGCAACTTGGACCGAATTTAAATTGTGCGACAAAAAAGGTTCCGGTTCTGAAGCAGAACCCAATAGAACACTTTAGATTTTTTAGGTTCCTTGACCTTTAACAACCCTGGTTTCTTGGGGACCAGTTTGTGTGATGATATATTGACCGGGATACAGCTTGACAATCTGGACTTGGCCAGTGAAATATAAAGACTGTTCTTTCCGGAATTCACCAGCGTGCATGAAACTGGTGAACAAACTGTCGGCGCAAGCATTATTAAAGGGGTTTCATATTGTACTATTCTACTGTTAGTTGCTCGAGAATATTATTCAAGAAGTAGGTGGTGTGTTGCAGTTTGTATAATTTATGTCATATCGCTTTGTTACATTTTTGTATGTAACTATCATTTAATTAGTACTGCATGGCGTTAATAGTAAAAATAGTAATACAGAAAATAATGATATTTTTTCATTCTTGATAAACGGTATGGGGGCGGCAGAGCTTGTTTGGCCTAGGGGCGGCAAAGAGGTAAATCCGGCCCTGCTCATCGAGTTGTTTATTGTTGTGATGAGCTTATTTGGTAAGTCACCGCACATTACCCTTGCATATGGGAACTTCCTTCAGCCTTTTCTGATTAGCATTGGGGCCTGTCTATATATTCGGGAGGGGACAATTCTTCACTTTGTTAATTTTTAAAACCACAATATAATTTCTTTTTTATAATTACAATTTAAGATATGAATTGGTATGCACTTATATTATGTGTATATAATAATAATTATTTATAATTTAAATCTAAATACCTGTTTTCATAAATTTTAATATTTTTCCGGAAGGGACAAAATTTGACCATCCGCTAATAGCATAAACTGACAAAAACGAAAATTCAACCAAACCAGATAACATACTCAAATTTCCTTTAATGGAACTAAACTACATACAACAGCTTACATTTGGTCACCTTTGGTTTGGTGTAATTAGTTAAAATAAGAAATGTACATCAATTTTAAATTCTTCCGGAAGGGACTTTTCCGGAGGGGACAAAAGTTTTACATAGTTGCCAGATCTCTGTGCAGATGAATAAAAAATAAAAAGATTGGAACAAACAACCTTGCTTTGGTCTAGAGTTTTCATCAAATTATGTTAACTCGTTTGTGCCACAGGTTAATAAGTTGTGTAAAACGTTTTCCGGAAGGGACATTTTATTTTAAAATAATCTTTAAATAAAAATTAGTATTATATAGTCATAATACTAAAAGGTTTCAGTGAAAATGAATAGTTTACTCATATAACTCCATAAAAATAATATATAATATGGTATTTAAATTGTAATATCCTTTTAAAAAATTATCCAATACATACTAAAATTCACGTAAATAGACATCAACATTCATTGTCTTGTTAAAACTCATACAACCTGACAATTATTAGGTACAGAGAAAAAAAATTACAGTTTCTTAAACTTCAAGGTTTCATCTTCAAAATGATGTATAACTTGTTGGCATAGTGACACTTTAAAAATTTGACCAAAAGTATCTTGGAATTTATGGACAAGCCCATTACTAGATGATATTCAAATGAACAACTTCCTCACAATTCATTGCGCGAAATCACGCCTGCGGCCATATTCCGGGCAAACAGATCATATCCTGCGTTGAAGACATGCCGGGTAATCACATGATCTTTGCGAAAGTAATTCAAGGTACGAATTTAAACAATTAATTCTTGCATTTCAAAGATTGAAAAAGAAATAGGAATTAATTACAAAATGTACTTGCAATCAAATTCCCTTTGTTTCCAGACTTTGGCAAACCTCGACATTCCTGCCAAGTCCGAAGTTGCATGAAGGCATGGTCTTCCACAGTTGCATAAATATATTCCACACCTGCAACGTCTGATGGTTTCAGGACTATGCTCACTCTTCAATGAAAAACCACAGTTTTAGACAGACTATTTTTTTTTAAAAAAAAAATTACAAGATATTTCAAATTTTCTCACTGTAAGAAGGCTTCTCACATGCTTTCCTTAACACGTGAGATCTGTTTGCCGGACTTCTTCGCGCGTATTCAACTGTTTCCTCCGAAGGAGCACTGCAAGATGACGTCAACTTGAATATCATCCATTATACTGTGTCCCTTGAATGTGTGGAGCGAGCGAGTGAAAATAAGTCTGCGCAAGCAGTGACTCCAGAGGGCTCGACCAATGAACGCGTGAGAGGGGAAGTGGGTGCAACTATTGAGCCACGACAGGCAGAAGCTTTCGCGCATCTTCTCCTCCATCCGTTGAACTCGGGCCATAAAGAACCCTCCTCCACAGCGTACTACTTTGTTCCACCCACTCGCTTTCCCCCCTTCTCTTCCGCTATGCGCGGCCTTACTCCGCAGATTCTCGGGACAGAGTATAGCAGAGTGACTAAATCGGTACATACGTGTATAATGAAGAAAACATTTGCTGGAATCCGTGAGGCAACACCATTAGCCATAGCGCCATCTGGAGTCTACCCTGCCTCGTTTCGGAAATGCAGAACAGAGTGCAATAGCAGACAAGTTGTTGGAAACAGTGAACGTCGTCATGTCCCATTTCACCATTGACCCAAAATATCCCATTCCAGAGAGATACAGGTGCAAAAGAACCCACGTTAATCTTGGAAATCTGCCAAAGTTTGCAAGGTCTGCGCTATAATTCCTGTATCTTCCATCCGTGGTAGGTCAGGGGCGTGGGTATTTTGCGACGCAGAGCGACGATATATTAGCAAGAGGCTGTCGGAACGAGACACGTGTAAGCTATCGAGCTGAAAATTTGTTCTTCTCTTGTATAAGACTAAAGGTCAGGGAGAACATCTTCCTCTGCGATAGGGAAAGAAAGCTGAATCCACATACAGCACAATCTTCTGACGAAGTTCAAAGATTTGAGATTTATACTCGGAAACGTGAAATGCGTCCTTCTGAAAACGCGGTGTTGCCACATCGTTGTCGGTTACTCTGCTCGCCGCTAGATTTATTCGAAGGTGTACAATAGTGAATTCGATTACATGGGGTTAACGAACACGGCTGTTTTCGTGGGGTTAATGAACACATTGTGAAGCAATTTCACTCCGAACTGAAATTAAACCGAAACTCCCAGTGCCGTGCCCAGGAGTTTCAAAAGTCGGAGGGTTACGTATACTTTTTTTTAGTAGTCAATCCAAATTTTCCAATCTTTCCTGCCTTTAAAGTTATTATATAAAGGAATACTGGGCCAAAGGATGGAGGAGGGGTTATAACCACCACCAACCCCCTCTTTGGAACGCCACTGCTGTTGTGCGAAATGAAATAAAACATGCATCAAAACATTCCGTGTTCTGCTGTAACGCGGAGTAAAGTATACGCATTCTTCGATATTTTGCAAAGAATGTCAATTACATTTGTACTGAAGATGTAAAATGAGATATCTATGTAAACATCACTGACATGTCCCAATAAACGCGAATACACGTCGCTTTCCGAATCTAGTGTTCATTTCCTTCCGTGAGAAGCTTTCCATATTTCACCAAATTTGACTTCGTTTTTAACAATTCAAAGCGAATCACATGCTTCTGATATGGTCCCAATGCCGGAAGTAACAAGGAACGGCGTTCCTGGAACGCAGCCAAGCCGGTGTTGTCTTTCAAAAGCAAGCGGCAGGCTCCACGTTCTTGCCGCAATCGCCGACAAGGCTCAGCACAATACTGTACATTCGAATCAACAACGTCGGTAATTAAAACAACAAATTAGTAAACTAGTTCCGAGCCCTGCTACCCTATCTCTCTTAGGAAATATTCTTCGTTAACTTATATTTACAATACAACTACATCAAGTCATTCCATTCGTGTGTCCGGAGAGAAAAAGAGGCAATGCGAGAATTAGGTATTCCTTATAAATTTAAAACAAACAATCGTGCCGCCCCTACCAAAGTGCCGCTCTAGGCCAGGGCCTATGAGGCCTATTGGGAAATCCGGGCCTGTCGATGAGCCGATCCGTCTGGCCGTGGTACGCAACAATCGTTCGAGCGTGATCTGTCGATATCTTGAAAACTAGCTAATGTAAAAGTCAAAAAAGTTCTCCAAATTAAGTCGTAGTAAACGAGAGTTTAATTCTACACTAATTATTTTGATTGACACGTCTGTCTGTCTGTCTGTGGAGTTAACAGTTGGAATTCAACAATCGATACATTTTAATGATTCGATATACTCGTATGCGAAACCATTCCAGTACATGCGAGTTTTGCTAGTTGGAGGAACTGTGAATTTTCTACATAATGTAAAAGGCATCTACTCGAGTTCTAGACTACAAATGATACCTATCGATTTCTCATACACTAGAGAACTACCATTACATTCTGTGGACATAAACAGCTACCTAATACTAACCTAACGTGATATAATAAGAGTTTCTTCTGATCTGTCCAACAATCAACATGTCTCTAACCTTTGATATCTTAGGAATAAGAAAATACCCGAACATGTAATTTCATGTATCGAGAGATACATAAAAAAGTATCAACATAATTTCAGAAAACTTTCCTGGATGTAGCAGTCATTTGTTAATGTCAACAATCGATATGTCAACTATACGATTTCCCGTAAAGTACTACGGGTACACAATATATAATTTCGTAAACGGAAAGAATGAGAGGAGGGGTATCGCGGGATATTCAGTTGTTTATCAATTGGAGTCGTAAATAGACAAAAATAGCAACCATTCTGTAAGCTATAACAATAGGTACGTATTGTGAAGGTAAATGAACAATGACGTCATTACCATCCGTTAAACGAACACCGTCGAGAGATTCTCTATTATTAATACACAGTGCACAATATATTTAAGAGTAGAGGAGAGAAGAGAAGAGGCAGTGAGATAATATACGTTACGAGATTGCAAAGGAAATTGAAAAGATAACTAAAAGGGCAGATAATGAGACACCTTCGACCCTGTCAGTAGCAGTCACTACTTTCTCATAAAGAAAAGCAATTTAGCTTGATTAATTGATATGTTATCTTCAAGTGGATTCACGTGCTGCTCTTAGACCTTACTACTCTCATAATTTGATCAGATCCTCAAGTAACTTTGCTGCTGACTGTGTTTGTTCTGGGAAATCTCTTGTGGAAAGGGGGGCATATGATCCCATTTACCCTTGTTGCTTTGGAACGTGGACGCCCACTTTATCAGATACACTTGTATTTCCTACTTTGCGTCATCACGGAGCAAATCCATGTTCCCCTGTCCTTCTTTTTGCCCACTTGTTTTACCCACTCCTGTTCCTTCTTATCTTTTGTTTTGTGTGTCACTATCTTCAGCCAGTCAATACATCTGTTTCCTTGTCTACTTCACTTGATCTTTTTCCGTGGAGTAGACACATCCTTCTTCTTCACTTGTTTAACTAGTCTCTGCTTACAAAGTTCAGTGTTCTCCTTTCTTGTTGTTGTCTTTGTTCCTGTACCTGTCTTCGTACTCTGTCTATTCTGTTCCCTTCTTCGTGGTAAAGCTATTGTTCTTGCTTGTCTTACCTGTCTCTGCCCCAGGGAGCAAATAGTCTTCCTTTCTTCTTCTCCTCCCTCATCCATTTGCCAATCAACTTGCTCCCATAATTCTTACCCATCTTTACCTGTCTCTACCTCCATTGAGAATATATGAGGGGTTGAGAGAACAAGTGTCGTAACTCAACAACTCATTAAAATCGAGTTACACAACATAGAAGTGTGAAGTATCAACATTTCAGTGCTGGAAGTTAGTTTCAAATTCTTGCTCATACAGGCATCGCTATGTTTGTGCTCCAATAGCTAAACATAGTAAGTAACTAAGCTATCTAAATGTGCATTTTTCTGAAAACTGTCTTGAATGGAGTTACGCCACTTGTACCTTGAACCCCTCATACATCCCTGTATTTCCTCTGTACCATTCGTTCGTATTGCCTCCCTGTGTCCTTATGCAAAACATACATCCTCATTTTTCCTTAATCTTCCTCCATTCAGCACAAGCTTCTAAAATTCACAGCCTGTGGAGAGAATACCCAACATTGGATCCATATGTTGATCTACTTCGCAGGATAATTTGAGTGAATTAGCAAGAAATGACTTGCTGTTTCTTTACAAAATAATCAATGGTGTGATAGGGGACTCATATATATTATCAGTTGTAACTTTAGATTTCCCGTTTCTAACGCATTGTGTAAAACCACAGACAAAATACATTTGTCTGTGGTAAAACGTTTTTTAATAAAACCATATGCATAAATTACCAGCCACTGTCCATGGTTCGTCATATTTCTCATCACTCATCAACGACAATGAAAATTGATGGTGATTAGATGAATTTTATGAAGGAACACCTTATGACCAGGCCCAGGATTCGAACAAGGAATGTACACTGGAAAAATCGTAACTACTCAAAACTAACGGTGACTGAAGAAACTATAGTCGCGATTAATCAAAAGTGGCAGAAAAGCGATGGTAAATAATGAGAAAAACAACAACAATGAAACCCAGTAAACTATACATATATGGTAACAGTGTAAGATGCAGCACATGCAGGGCATACACAAAAGAATGGCGCGGTTACAAAAGTTAATAACAAGTTTATTTGTCACCTTAGACGGGTGCAACATACACCGTCAGCAGCGGAAACTGTCCAAATGGCAGAAATGCGACCAACAGTTCGATTCTCATGCCTACTGGGAGGCTGCGGGGTCAGTTTCGAAGATGTCTCAGAGCAGGAAAAAGCTTTATGTGTGCTCCGTTTTGAGTTGTCCAGATCTGTGATTACAGTGCAGCTTGAGTTTAATGCACGGTTTAAAAAAGACGTACCACACGAGAATAACATAATCAGGTGTCAGCGACAGTTTGTGGGAACTCGATGCTTGTGTAAAGGAAAGATTCCTGGCCGACATCGTGTCTGATGACAATATTTAAAGATTACGTGGCAGGGTGCCACGACTGAATAACAATCATGACAATTACATTCTACAACTGGAAAGAGCTCCACCTTCCTCAATGGTGCTCTTCCACGGCGCTGGATAAGACGTGCGGAAAAACACCTTCTCCCTGGCCACCCCGTTCGCCAGATCTTACACCATGTGATTTCATTATTTGGGAGCTTGTTCAAGGTAGTGTTTATGTATCACTATCGCACATGTCCATCCATGAACTTCGTGATAGGATGCACTGGATGCGATTACAGCGGACATGCTACACTGAGTTCTGGGATGAGTTTGATTGCCGTGTGTATGTCTGTCGTGTTTCCCAAGGTGCGCACATTGAAGGACTGTAATTAACGCATAAGAAACTTGGACAGTTTCCGCTAATACGCTGTACATTACGCCATGTAAAGTGAGAAATGTTTTTATGTAGAAAGAAGTTGACACCGCACCATGTTTTTGTGTGTGCACTATATATGTGTGTACTAGTAATACGTCGCTGTGAAATGATCCCATTTTATCAGGAATTTACACGAAGAGTGAAAAGTACTATGCAATTTTAAATAACTGTGATTTGCGACAATTATTGACCAATTTCTATACACATTATTTAATTATATTCGAAGGGCCATTAGAAATCTTCTGAGTAGCACAATGGCATGCGCTAGTGACATCTACCGTTCGTGACTTAATTAGAGAAATGGCAGCCAGATTATTTTCAGGACAATGATTTGAGGTGTTGAAATATGTTGTCCTTATGCAGCGCTGGTGGCATGGTACTCGCGGCCAAAAGATCGTGCGTACAAAATAAATGTCACGTTTGGTGGAATGTATCAATGATGTGATAGAAATATGCCTGACGTAATGCTTACAACAACTAGCTGACAGCGCATGCATGTGGGATGGACAAGTTATGCTCGGCAAATTGTCCATGCCTATGTTCATTAATTTTTCTCTTGCACTCCGTGTGTTTTTAAAGAATAGATTTTTTACTTATGCTGATTTAGAGGTTATCAGCAGCTTCTTTGTCAATTGTTTTGAATTCTCGAAGGTTTTATTGAGCAAAATTAAGTGCATGAACATGGTGATGGTCAATTTGCTTGGTAATACTTATGCATCGCACCGTACGTGGAATTTGCATATGCCACAAGGATTCTGATGGGCTTTTTTATTTTTATTTTTATTTTTAAATGATAGCCATTCAGTGAATTTTATTCGACCCTGTATTTGCAGCAGGAGTATAATATTGAATTCCTCACCAGAAGTGTCTCATTACACGATAAAGAGAACTACAAAATGAAAGCCACACCATCCTCCATTAGGGCTCACTCAAAATACTTTGCAAGCGACAAATATTTTTGCCCCGTGCACTCTTCTTCTGTAGACGATCATTTTACGGAACCTAAAATCACTTCAGTGAGGAAAATTTGCAATAATATTCAATTAAGAAAAAACAGAAAAGCTTTTTAGTTACATAATGGATTTTGAAATTAATAGTGAATTCATTTTTACACAATTTGTAATTCTAGTAATACTTTCTGAACAAAAATTCTTTTGATGATTACTAGAAGCATCATTAATTTCATATTTTATTAAACTAAAAATCACCAGTGACTCTAATAATTCCCAAAATAATGAAAGTGATTTCTATGTCAAAAATGGACGGTCTGTTATATTATTTGAATACTTGGACGAAAAGAAAAATCAGCTCGAGAACAATATATTGAACACAATATTACATTCGGAGTACAGTGGCGTGGAGTTCAAATAAATTTAGGCCGTGTCCGAAAGGTGCAAGACCGTACTTGAAGCGAGCATCCTCCGAGTATGATCTTGGAGTGACGGCTTCGAGTCGTGGACGACTGGAAGTGTTGTCTTTCGATTTGCACTTCGACTGCAGCGCCAAATACGATAAGTAGCTAGATACAACTAGTACTCGTTGTTTTCCTCGCGTTTTAAACACTTATTTCTCACCACAGAAATCACATAGCATTTTCAAATGCTCGTACACATACATTTCCACACATTAGAAGAACTATAACGAACAACTTGCTGGCCCACAACGTATATCTACCTGTGTCGCTGGCTTTCTACCTCCGTGACTTTAAACAAATGAACAAAGAGTGCGGAAACCACGTGACCTAGTCACCAACCATCTGCACTGCGAGCTGTGTACTTACGTGCTTCTGTTCTTGGCGCTTTCGAACTGTACTAAGTGACGTCACTTCCGCCAAGACCATACTTCAAGTCTGTACTTTGTACCTTTCAGACAGAGCCTAAGGGTCAAGTAAGATGGACCTACATTATATACGCATGCAGAGAAACTCGGAGCAAAACGGGGTACCCTGTCTAAAGCCACCGGTGGAGACCGTGCAATGTTCCTAGGAAATGATATTCTTAGGAAAGTATGAATATGAAAGAAGGTGAAAATAAATAAAACTTTTGCAATAAACAAAATATAGAACAACGGGAAGAAGAAAAAGGCTCTATTAGAAGAGTTAGAGTCAAGTGAGGATGATGATTAGAAAGATACGGCATGTGTGAAGATTTGTACTCTACTCCGATGGAAGGCTGGATATGGTGTATAATAAGTAAAACAAAAAGTGGTCACACAATTCGTGTGCTGATATAGACAGTGATGACAGTGGTACTAGCTTGTGAATTGTGTGCATCATAAAACTGACTTTTCACATGATACCCCATTCTATCCCGTTAAAAAGGCGGAGACAATTTGCATACTATGCTATGTTTGTACCACAAATATACTAGTTTTTATAGTTTTAATTTTAATAGTGTAATTTTGATTAACATTGAAACTTACGTACCCCATTCTGCGCCTGGTTTCCCTACACAGTGCGGCAATTTGAAATCGGGACTTTTTTTCTCTCGGTAGGTGGCGCCAGAGTGCAAGCGTTCTGTTTTAAACAGCATTACACAAAACGAATTCCAGCGATCCTTCAATGCACTGGTAGGCATTGCGCTACACTGGATGCAGGGGGTCCTTCTTTGAATGATCCAAGGTAAGTAACTTTGAATTAAACTTGTTTATTTTGTACAGAACCAGTCCCGATTTCAAATTGTCGCACTGTGCATACATGATTACAATTTTTGCTATTTTGCATTTTTGCTCTTCTGCCACTTTTGGCTAATCGCGACACAATGAGAGATGATGAAATTGATTTGGGGCACTCACACTCATGCCAAGGTTGGGTCGAAATAGGTTGTGATAACCTAACCACTCCATTACGGAGTTTGGCACACACACATTCTTTCTCTCATCTCTATCAACAGCCCTACGTAGGCCTTACCACAAACCCGTTTGCTTGAATCGCAATCATGATTTGGCCCTGGTGTAAACCACGTTGTCAGGGGTACAGTCATCTTCAATAAAAATTGGACACCTACATCCTGAAATATTCGCTTCCCTGCAAGGCGTTATGCGTGTTGCCTAACTTCACGGCGATAAGCAACTTCTACCACCGTTAGACGTAGGCAACACACGTAACGCCTTGCATGGAAGGGAGTGTTTTAGGATGTATGTGTCCCTTTGTATTGTCGGTAACTGTACGTGCGATTGAGGGAAGTACGTTCCTTCAACTAAATATACTCCAGGCAATGTGACTTACACGAGGACCAAACCATGAAGGTCATTCAAGCACACGGTTTGTGGTCTCCGCAGTGGCATGATTACACCACGTTTGTTACAAACTGTCCCGCTTCCCGCGCTTGCCGATAGCTGGCTTTTGTAGCAGAAACCACGCGGCATTGCCGCTGCAGACTGCGTGAACTCCGTGCTGGGAAAGCCGAAGCCAGTCTGTGAATAAAGTATACGGAAATGCACAAATACACACAATTCCCCTCCCTGAATGGTCCAGCTAAGATGACACTAAACACAAAAAGAACACAAGCAAATATCACCAGAATAAATTCCATCCTGGATACTTTAAAACGCACACTAATCAGCACCACGCTTACAAAACAAGCTTCTTGAACAAGACAAACAAAACACGTGAGTTAGAACGCAACGTGGCAACAGCGCCTACGTAAGCGCCTCTCGTCTGCCTTACTTTCGCTCGCTGCCCAGCAGACGACTTTTACTTCGTTTCTCATTGGCACCGAAACTGTCGAGCGATCGCTAGCGCGGGAAACGGGGCAGGTTCGAACAAACGCGGTATAGGCTGGGGCAACCGGGGTGTTCCGGGACTCCCTTCAGGAAAAGGGGGGCAAGACTGTAACTTGTTGGACTGGGCAGGCAGATTTTAGTGACGTGTGAGGTCCAAGGCAGTTGGTTTCATATATACCCCGTCCCAGCTAACTGTGGAGCAAGGTCACGCACAGCGTCAGAGAAGCGAGAAAAATCTATTGGCCAGAGCAAAGCAGTAGACGCTGATGGGAAGGCTGGTGAAGTCAACGCGTTTACTTCGTTCACGTCCAAGATCTGCCGCCACGAACGTGGATGGGGATACATAGCGGGCGAGTTCTTTTCGTCCAATCACACTCAACCCTCAGCCAATGGGCGCAGCTGTCACTCTGCTCGTCTACTCCACGTGGAGTCTCAGTCACATTACTGCGGATACGCTGTTGCCGTACTTTGCAACTTCAATGTGGAGACCGTGGGAAGGCGTTTGTGCGCGGAGGGACAAGGTGGTGTAGAGTAGATGTGTGGCAACACTGTGGGTTGAATGTGATTTTTGCAGCTGGTGGGCGCGCTCCGTGGACTTCAAAGCCAGGCGGTCGTCAACGTAGCTAGCGCATCGACTTTAACTTCAGTCGTTTCCCCCACTCCACGCAATTCCGTTCCTCTCACGTGTTCATTGGTGAAGCCGTCTCGCGTCACTACCTGCGCAGACACTTGTTTTCCTTTACCTGCTCCACAGTTAGCTGGGACGGAGTATAGATGCCACGCAATTATTCCACGATTCCCCACCACGCTAAGCAAAGAATGAAAGTGGGGTAAAATTATGCAAAGTTTAGCACAATGAAGCTACGATCGCAAAGCTGGCCGGTAAATCGGTGTACGTACAAAATAAAAAACCTAACAACTTGCACATCAAACCCCTAGAATACGCAGGATTTTTCTCGGAGGGGCTGGAATTGTAAAAATGAATATTACGAGGCTGCGTTGTAGAGAAGGCGACGGGATACGCTATAAAATATTTTATAGTATCGTCTTTTAGCTCAAAAGACAAAAAAAAATGATAATCAGGTTTTACTTTAAGGGGAGTTGCATTTAACACGTCAATGTTTCCCAAACTCCGTGACAGCTTTTTTTTTGAAAATTATGATTTTTTTCAAAATTTCGAATGGGATTGTAGCGCCATCAGATCCCCTCTGCGTGCATCAGTGCTTCAAGCTTATTGGTTACACTTCGATAGTCATAACTTAAATTTGGTTCTTTATCATAATACAGGGTGATTCTTTATGTAGTTTACAACTTCAATAATTTATAATTATTTATTGGAACCACATACAGACTTGGTTTATATGTCATTATGCAGCAAAACACTTCAAGTTTTTTATTAGAAATCTGTTATGGTTCAATGTGTGCACCGTTGGTCATCCTGGACACATCCCAACGAAAGTCAATTTCCTGCCAAACATTAACCAGCATTACAGGGGTAACATTAGCGATGGCTGTTGTGATGCGATCTTGAAGTTCATGAAGATTATGAGGTAGGGGAGGGGTGTACACCCTATCTTTCACAAACCCCCACAAAAAAAAAGTCGAGTGGAGTGTAATCTGGAGATTCTTCTTTGCTGAGAGCACCATCACCGGCAAAGTCTATCTGGATATGCTCCAGAACTTCCTTCTTCCACAGTTGGATGAAGATGACCATGATGGGCGCAACAAGATGGCGCCCCCCGCACTACCTGACAGAAGTAAGGGAATTCCCTGAACACGCACTTAGCTCTTTCCGCACCAGTGAAAGTCGCCATTTTCAACGATAGACCGGTGGCGCCGCATGTGATCAAGTCCGCAACTAAACACTATGTGAGTCAAAACTTGAAGTGTTTTGCTGCATAATGACATATAAACCAAGTCTGTATGTGGTTCCAATAAATAATTATAATTTACTGAAGTTGTAAACTACCTAAAGAATCATCCTGTATAGAATGTAACTGGGAAAGACCTGTTTTCTTTATTAACAGTTCCGAATGTGTATTTATTTTTGGTAAGAGTATTCTGTGATGGCAAGAGGTAAGAATTTTGAACAAGAAATAGGCCGAACCCAAAACTCAAAACGTTTAATCCAACTGATTATATATATATATATATATATATATATATATATATAATATATATCAGTTTCATATTATTATTGACTGTTCAATATAAAATCCTGGAGCACTCGAACCCGGGACCCCTGGCCTCACAGCTCGATAGTCTAATCACTTCACCAAGGGGTCCGGCTGAAGCGCTGGAAGTAGCTTCATACAAGCATATTACAGAAGCAATTTTTTTAAGGTGATTATTAAGCTAGACACGATGTTTGAAAAATATGATCAATGAGTATTTACAGAAGCCTATGTATTCCTTATGTGAAATCAACTTCAACTTCAAGTTACGGCTAATCAAATGGGACTTTCGACTTTTCCTCGACCAAGAACAAGTTCAACGTGTCCTCTTTCCGTGCATGTACTTTTCTACGTCATTGGAGGTTTGATATTCCCGAGAAAACGAATAAAATAATGCTCCTACAAGCGTAATGTATTTCTCCTTGCCTCGTACGGCCATCCTGGCAGTGTTGCCAAACTTGATGTGCATAAAAGAGCTAAATTTCACCTTAAATCGAGCTAAAGTTGACTTTAAAGGGGCCAGATTAACGAAGGTTGCATAACGTACCTCCTAGAGTAATTTTAAGTGTCAGAGGGGTGGGGGCACTGATAATACCATTAACTTTAAAGTGATGATAATTTATTCTTAAGTTTTCACCGTCTAGATCTGGCGGCATTACCCATCTCAATAATCCACTAATGGTTGCATGAAATTTGGAAATAAAGGAATCCCGGATAACAATATTATCAGCTACGGCACTATAAAAAAAGCAGCTGAGGAGGTAAGAGGGGGTGGACGAAGCAGGCAATATAACAATATCACATCATGGCAAAAGTTGGTATTTGTGGGTTGGGGGCGGGTGCAACAGTTCACATCCAAACGAGTACACGAAAGAGCCAGATCTGGCTCCAAAATAGCGAGGCTGGCAACAGTGCTCGGCAGCTGCCGCAGAGAGAAGGACGTATGGGAAATTTTCCCTCTCCCCGTTAATGCAAAAACATATGATTGACTTAAAGAAAATGTACTAAAGGAAGGGCCATCAAACAACAGGCTTTATTGATTGATTGATTTTTTTAAAAAAATTAGCTTTGCTGTCACTTTTTGGCTAGTCGAAAACAGGACAAATGATGATATTTATAAGGCGACACTCACAAAGAATAGCCGCTCAATCAGGAATTCGAACCCGGGACTCTTGGCGCTAGACTGCATGCGTCTCTGCTGGTATGATTATCTTCCTGTGTGGTATTTTCACTTTTAGTAAATTATGCAACAGAAAAATTAAAGACAGTGGCAACCTTGAATGTAAGCTACTCTACCTCACACGACGGTTATCCGATTTCCTTTGTTGTAAAGTTTAAAATTCCTTACGTCTCTCTGTAATAAAACCACGACTGAAGTAAAAAGAGGCAACAATAATAGTACTTCGAACTTAGTACCATTATTCACGTTCACTGTTGTTGTGAAGTTATTGTGCTGTAATATGACAGAAAAAAGAAATGCATTTCTGTACATGATCTCATCACCATGGTAATGTTGTAATACAAGTAATTTCGTAACAAGAGCTCAAAAGTTCATTAAAAATTGATAACAATAATTGCATGAGGGTACAGAACGTGTGAAATCAACAAGAAACGTGATTTAACTACTCACTTAGCACTTACATTTCGCGATGTGTGTCTTGCGCAGGAACCAATTTCTGTCGTATCAGCGCACAGACCTGACTTATCGAACCAAACTTAACCACCTTCTTGGTCAAACGCCGTATTTAATTTTCTGACGTGAGCGCGAAATGTTTCCGTGTTTAGCTTAGGTTCGTTAGGCTTAAATTTCTTAGCAAAATGAACTATTTAGCCTAACAACGAAAGGGGTCAGACGTCAGAAGACGAAATATAGCGTTTGACCAAGAAGGTGTTTGAGTATGGTGCGATAAGCGAGAACCTCCCTAGTCAACCCCTCAAATATGTGTAAAAACGGTCTCGTATGCACGTGCGGATTGCAGACCGAGCAGCGCTACTGTAGTGCTGTAAGAGGTGTGGAATGGAGGGAATGGACGAGTCAAAAGGCTTCGTCGGTCGCGTTCGTGACGTGGGAAACCCTCCTTCCCTGCTGCTTACGCCCTTGAGTTGTACTTCACAGGAGGGAAATTGAACGCTGGCTAGTCTTCTCCTCTATTTATCTTTTCTTTGAAACTACAAGGTAGATAGTCAAGCATGCACTGGCAGATATGAACCAAAATACTAACCAATTGAAATATTATATATCTAATTATCGAATTTACCAGCTTCTTTCGTCAAAGTATATATTCGGAGGGGAAAAGAGAAGATTTTTGTTCATTGTATATATCGACTTATATTTCAATATTTTGTTCACAGTAAAAGTACCTTGTAAATAAGCATTAGGTCAGTAGATGGCCCTTGCAACTCTCAATCCATTGTGTGCCCAGTAAACAAACAATTAAACATCTAAGCAATGAAGCACAGGCTATCGTATTAGCAAAATTTGTTGCTGCAATAATTGTCCAGTTACAAAAATGATAATTGTTATTAAAGGTCTGAAAGTTATTGCTTAACCTGACACCGTCATAATTCATTACAATGCGTTTAGCTAATAGTGATCGTGCACATAATATGTAAATGGGAAACTTGTATTTTTGCTAAAATATCCTGTTATGACTTTAAACTTCAAACAGTGAGATGAAAACTAGTTTGGGAATTTCTTTGCAATTTAGATCACACACACACACATATATGCATATGTATGTATGTGTGTGTGTGTGTGTGTACGTATATACATGTATATGTACCAGGGGTGCCCATCCCCCACAAAGGCCCATGACGCACTCCCCCCCAAAAAGGTAGAACACCCCCCCTTTTGCTGAATTAATTACTCAAATTATTTTTGTGAAGACAAAATTTGTGGAAAAATACAATACCAGAGGTGTCTGGGGAACAAGTACAGTGGCATCCATGAGTATTACTGTGCAAATTGTCCACGACTATTTTTATTAATTTTTATCTTGCATCCTATGTGTTTCTAAGCGATAGATTTTTATGTATGCTGGTGCAGAAGTTGCCTGCAGCTTGTTTTGAGTTTTCTTTTAATTTTTGAAGCTCTTATTGGGTCAAATAAAATGCACGAACATGGTGATGGACAATTTGCAGGGTAATACTCATGGATCCCACTGTACCAGGATAAACGTACCAATAACAATAATAATAATAACATTAATTATGGCTTTATTTTTATTACGACTACTACTGCTACCAGTAGTAGTACTAGTAGTGTCAAAGACGTTATTATCCTCATAAATTACGCAAAAAGGGGGTAGAAGTCTGTGCTAAAGCATTTGTATGGAACAAACGATTTGAAAAATTTTTTAACACCGTCAATTTCACATTAGCTAATAATGGAAATCAAGCACACAAACTGTATTTTTCAATGGCAGAAAATGAATGATGAATGCATTCCGAAGATATCTGTGTAACTTTCATGTACAACATATGTTTTACACATATGCAACATGGAGCGACATAAAATAGAAAATACATATGCAACAAGCTAACACTAAATTGTGTACGTATTCAAAGCTTATTCAATACAAATATACAACACATATTATTTAAATACATTACATTACAGAAAAGAAGTAGAATGCGAGCAAAGCGAGCAAGAACAATTTTAGATCCAACTTTTGCAATATTGATTTAATAGGGCGCAAATAATTTCACTGGACGCCATGGCATTCTCTTCATTACACTTTTTTTTTAGATCATTGGGCGCCCATGGCCGACTCCCGTCGCCCCTGGCTACAGCTCTGAACTTGACGAAAACGAGAAAAGCGGATAATGCGAGGAAGCAAGCAAGAAAATTTTACAAAATGTATTTTTATTTGCATAAAATTTGAAATCGAAGGGGGTAATTGCTCCTCTGTGCCCCCGCTGCAGGTGCGCTTGGCCGTCAATGTTTGTCCCCCCCTTGCTACCCTATAATTGACTTCCGTCGAAGGTTGGGGGGCTGCAATGGGCCCCCTGCCCCCTGTGGTTGCGTCACTATATAATACAGACATATTTAAGCAATATATGTTTACTTTAGATACTTTAGGCTCACTGCCATTGTTAGTCAACCTTATTCTGCAGAGTTTGTCTACTCGACTAACCTATTAATGTGAATAAAACCGATTCTGAAGGCATAAGAGGTGGTTTCGTTTCAATCCTATCTCCGCGATCACTCACAGGTAGGTAGAATAACTAAACATAATAACCAAAACTAAAAATAATAATAATAACAAGTCAATGAAACGATACGATCCCACTCCATTTTTGTGTGAAGAAATATATAATTGGTATAAATTTTTTGTCTCCCCAAAAAATTCCCATGACGCCCCCCTGTGGGCACCCCTGATATGTACATACATACATACACACACATAGCCGCTCCCCGTGGCGGAGTGGTTAGCACATCGCGCTACAACGTCGGTGTTCCGGGTTCGAATCCCGACCTGGGCATGGATGTTTGCGGGTGTTCATTCATCAATTTCATCATATCATCACCCATCCTCATCTTCGCAAATTAGCCAAATATGGCACAAAAAGGCGAAGTAAAAAAAAGCAAACCGCCGGTACATGGGGCTTCTATGAGGAAAACTGGTAACACTGTTAGCGGTAACTAAGCAACGCAATGAACAAAAAGAAAACAGTATTGCTAATGCAATTGGCTAATTTTACTGCTTTTGTCAACCTTTTGAAGGCTTCGTGGGGTCGTTTTGTTTGTCCGACAAAGAAAGCACCAGCTGGTATTGATCCGTGAATGATCAGATAAGGCTTCCAATAGATCGAATTGATATTCCACGCGAGTTTTTACCCTGACGACCGCAAGTGAGGGGGGCGGACGTAGGCAAATTGCACTTTCAAGGTTTTAGGTGAGGCACGTGCTGTGTGCGCCTAATCGCTATCTTATCTTGTAAGCAACAAAGGCTGCTGGATTGTGGGTTGGATTTTCTTACCTAAGTCTGCCGATAAAATAAAAGTTGAACCGCATTGATGTCACTTGTGCTGATACGATTCAATCTGAACTTAAATGGAGAAGTGGAGACCAAAAGGACTGATGAGACAGATAAACCCAAGAGGAGAGAGCACAGAAAAGATAATCAGGACTGGACCTACAGTTTAAAGTGAGATTCGAAGCATTTTGTGCCTGCACCGCGTATCGAACCCGCGTACCACATGGCGAAGATGTTATCACTGCGCCATCGGGGAGGCTCAGAAGTGGTAACGCAATCGCCTTGTAGTCTAGAGGTCCCAAGTTAGACCCCCGGTGGTTGTGCAGGGTACAGAGGATTGAATCCGGTTTAAAACTGTAGGTCCAATACCGATTAGCCCATCTGAGCAAACAATGGGCTTAAACCAAAACGAAAGAAATGGAGACATGGTAAGAAACCTGCAAGGAGACAGACAGGCTGAGACAGAGAGAGAGAGAGAGAGAAGGGGAGAGAGAGAAGGGGAAAGCGAGAGGGAATGGGGAGAGAGAAGGGGAATTAGAGGGAATGGGGAGAAAGAAGGGGAGAGAAAGAGAGGGAATGTGGAGAGAGAGGGAATTAGAGGGAATGCGGAGAGAGAAGGGGAAAGAGAGGGAATGGAGAGATAAGGGAACAGAGAAAGAATGGGGAGAGAGATGAGGAAAAGAGAGAATGGGGAGAGAGAGAGACAGAGAAAGAGAAGGAATGGGGAGAGTGAAAGGAAAATATATGGAATGGCGAGAGAGGGAAAGAGGGAATGGGGAGAGACAAGGGGGGAGAGAGAGAAAGAGAGGGAATGGGGAGAGAGAAGGGGAAGGAGAGGGAATTAGAGAGAGAGAGAGAGAGAGAGGGAGGGAGCAGGGGAAATGGGGAGAGTGAAGGGGAAAGAGAGGAAATGGGGAGAGAGAGGGGGAAATGGGGAGAGGAAAGGGGAAAGAGAGGGAATATGGAGAGAGAAGGGGAAGAGGAGGAATGGGGAGAGACAAGGGGAAAGAGAGGGAAGTGAGAGAAACAGAGTGAAGGGAGAGAGAGAGTTGGGAGAAGGGGGAGAGAAAAGGGTAGAGAGAGGGAGGGGGGAGGGAGAGAACGGGAGATATAGACAGATATGATAGGGAAAGGAGGTAGAGGGAGAAGTTTTGAGTTCAAATACGTGACGAGAAAAGTGCGAGAAGTAAGACAAAAATTAAATTTTCAACTCCTTTACTTGAAGAAAGAAAGTTCAAGGAAAGAAGGAATCCTAACAAAAGTGGAGAAAACAGAGATAGAAAGAAGCAGGTACAGAAGCTTTTGGGGTCGTACACTTGAAGAAACAAAGAGCGAAACACAAAGAAGACAAGAAATTTTCAGCTCCTTTAATTTAAGAAAGAAAGAACAAGAAAAAGAAAAATCAGAACAAAAGGGAAAGAAACAGATATGAAAAGACTGAAGTAAAGGAACGGAAGTTTTCGGGCCCTATATTTGAAGAAAGAAAGCGAGAGAGAAAATGGAAGAATCACAGCTAAATGAATAAAAATGAAGCAAGGAGAGAGAGAAAGTGTAGACCTGGACACATGGCGAAAGAAAGATACATCCTTTAATGCCCCATTTGGGGAAAAGGGGCCAGCAAAGTAAAGAGAAAACAAAACTTTCAGTACCTCAACTTCAAGAGGATTAACTACGAAACTGCAAGGAAAACATATCTTGGCATAACAAGTTAAATCCATGAAAAAGGAAGCGTTGTGCAAGAAATAAGGAGTCTAAAAAAAAGGTGGAGTGAGCTCTGCAGTGACATTTCAAAAGATTCAGCATACTCGTACCTTTACCTTGATAATATTATCTGATGGAACAGGCTTTCCGTGATAATGAAGAATCAAGGGGACATGACGTCACGGCAATTTATATATTACTATTATTATAAAATATTTGATGCATTTAAACCAGTTGAATGATATAATGTAAATAATACCGACATCTGATGCACTTTGTTACATATCCAGTACTAGATGGAGCCAGATATTTGTTTGGGGCTATAGCTGTTATGCAATTTATGGCGTCTTTTAATGCGTTTAATTTTCTGTGTGCAATTTACCTTTCCAGCAATTTCTCACGATGTCTACCAAATAAGTAGATAGCAGAAACACTGCAAATAATAACTGACAAATCAAAGCAAATGTTTCGGAAATATCTTCAAAGTTAAAAGTATATATATATATATCATCATTATCAAATCTCACTTGAGACTTATCAGGGACCTTTCCTTATCAGCAATTCAAGCAGGCTTTGTAATTTTATCTGCTATGGATCAGGAAGGGTAAAAGGAAATTTCCATTGCCATGTGAAGGATATCAGTTAATATCAACTTTCCGTAATCGTGGATGGGATCAGTATACGACTTGTGCTAATAGGAAAGTATAGATACTACAGAGAAGTACCACTATTGGCAGAGGCGTCTCGTGAACGCATGCGGTGCACGCTGCGCATGCGTCAATTGTGGGAAAAAGGACAGCTTGCTCTGCGACGACAATCATGAGCGTTTCTACATTCTAATTTCTTCATATAGGAGAAGTATTTATTTTACACGAGAGCGCTGAACTAAGTTTATATTACATTTTTTGGATCTGAAGTGACGCATGCATCGATTGTGGGAAAGGAATTATTACTTTCTTTCACTTCAGATCCAAGAAATGTAATATAAGCTTAGTTCAGCGCTCTCGTGTAAAATAAATACTTCTCCTATATGAAGAAATTAGAATGTAGAAACGCTCATGAATGTCGTCGCAGAGCAAGCTGTCCTTTTTCCCACAATTGGCGCATGCACAGCATGCGTTCACGAGACGCCTCTGACTATTGGAGACCATGAACGTCCGCAGGATTTTTTCCAGGGAGGGACAAGCAAGGCAACTTTTTCGCGGGGGGGTAGCAAAGGAGTCATATTTTCCCCTATAATACTTATGCTCCTCAAAAAACTCTGCTTCAGTCTGAAATTATCATTTTCCTTCAACGCACTAATAATAGTTAACAAATTACTGTGACTGAAATTGTGTGAAATATATACTTTTTAGGTGAACTTTCAATTTCCAAGGGGGGGGGAGGGATCACGGTTGCCCCTACTTCCGGACGTCCATGTTGAAGACCCTTATGTCCAACCGTGTTTGCATCACTTTTGGAATGTGGACGAGTGAAATGTACATATCATTATCATCGTCACACTTGAGACTTATGAGCGACCTATCCTTATCAACAACTCAAAGAGTTGTAGTAGTATCTAGCAGATACACTAGACAATGGATAATGTCTAATTAACATTGCATGTTAATAAAGAACATTATAAAACTGTCAAAGCTGGAAATCGGCTGTAACTCGTTTATTCTGTAATTGTTGACATTCGTACTTACTTATTCTGCATTGCGAAAGATTGTTTAACAAGCGATTTCGCTTTTTATCTATCGTCGACATATCGAGTAATTACTGTTCGTTCTTTTCTCGCTTCCTGAACACGCAAAATGGCGGGCAAATCTTGACTAGCGTTGTGTTTCAAACGGCAAAGCAGTGTTTCAACCTTCTTAACAGAAAAATTCCCGCATAACCCTGAAAACCATCCCCGCATAGCCCCAAAAACCATTCGGGATAGTATGACCATCCACGAATAGCTCTAAAAACCATTCCCACATAGCTCCAAAAACCATTCACGCATAGCCCCAAAAACCATTCTGGATCGTATAACCATCCACGAATAGCGCCCAAAACCATTCACGATAGCCCCACGCACCATCACGGTAAGGTTAGGTTAGGTTGCTTTAGGTTGGGCAATATAGTGAAAAACTGTGTGTTTGGAAACATTTACCGGGGATTACGTCATTAGATGCTCGCAACATCCGGTTCAAGTACATGGATGGAAATGCATGGACAGCTTTCGTGCATCGGACGGACATTATTATAGAAAAATACATGAATTAGCGGCCAAATACATTGAAAAATGTACGACCTTCCAAAATTACACAGAAACTCAATTCCGTAAGTACTTTCTGCTGTAAATTTGAAGAAATCCGATTCCCGGCTTTGATAGTTTTACCAAGAACATTCAGATAGAAAATACATGCCGCTCTAAATGTTCTCGGTAAGGACATCATTTCCATCATTTGCCAGTTTTCAACATTGTCAAAACTACTGCCATCTACAATCTTCCACCTTAAACAATGAACCTCAAAGTAGCCCTTCCATATCTAATGTGGATCTCATTGAGCAACAAAACTTTCGACACGGAGTGACGTATAGGGTAGAACCAATCAATCACGCCACTGAATATATAAGATGTTTCACTCGCTCTCGGAGCCTGATTTTCGCTTGCAAATATCAAAGTATTGGTTAAAATTAGACTTCGAATTTTAGGTTTTTAACCTATTTTCTCCATTACAGGTATGTAAGAAATAATAAGTTATGTCAACATTTGATTTCAAAACGCAACAACTGATGAAGTTTTATAGTGTCTAAAAAAACGATTTCGCTTGTTAGAACCTATTTTAGGCTTTTGCGCCTAAATCAAGTCTTTTTTAGGTTTTTATAAATTTTTAAAGGTTTTGCAGGATTTTTATGTCACTCAGAGGCATTTGCTTTTTTTCGTCACGAAAAATTTCAATGACGAACGTGTTTGAAACGTACTCTCAGTCGATTTCCCTTCCTCCAAGTCCATGGTGAATTGTCAAAGCTCTAAACAAAGCAAAACGTCTGGTGCCACTGTTACCTGTACAGGCCAAACTGCAAACTAGTGACCTGCATGGTCTTGCTCACTTTCGTGTCACTTCGGTGCATTGTGTCATTCACGCCTTGCAAACTAACATTTCAGCATTGAAGTTTGCACCACTGACTGTTTTTGTTGAAATATTATTTTCAGCTTATAAGATGATCCTCACAGACAACATTGCGAGTTTAACTGTGGATAACATGAACAAAGATTATTGCCTAACTAAACGGGAGGAGTGGATTTTAATAGGAAATTTCCAATGGTATGTTCTGTCATCGCCGTAGGGTTAGGCAACACACATAACGTTATGCAAGATAATGTGTATTTCAGGATATAGGTGCCTATACCTAATCAGCATTTTTTAGAAATTTTTGAACTATTTTAAGTCTCTTTTTTAACCTACTTCATAATTTTTCGGGCCTAACTTAATATTTTTAGGACCTATTTTAGAATTTTTCGAACCTATTTTAAGACTCTCTCTCTCTCACACACACACACACACACACACACACACACACAAAGAGGAAGAAAGAAAGAGAGAGAGAGACAGGCTCTTCTCTCTTCCTCTTCTTTCTCTCTTTCTCAGAAGGAGAAAGAGAAGAGGGAGAGAGGAAAGAGAGAGAGAGACACAGAGGGGGGTCCGGGAGAGGGGACTTCTCTCACTCTCTCTCTCTATATATATAAAAAGAGAGGAGAGAGAGAGAGAGAGAGAGAGAGAGAGAGAAAGAGAGAGAGAAAGAGAGAGAAGTTTCATTCTTTCTTTCTTTCCTTCTCTCCTTCTCCTTCTTTCCTTATTTCTTTCCTTTTTCCTTCTCTCTCTCGCTCTCTTTCTCTCTCTTTCTCTTTCTCTCTCTTTCTCTGTATCTGTGGAAAGGAAGAAAGAAAGAAGGCACGAGAGAGAGAGAGAGAGAGACAGAGCTGTCCTCTCTCTCTCTCTCTCTCGTTTTTCGAACCTATTTTAGGATTTTTGGAGCCTATTTTCGAAACCTAAAAGCACACTTTTTACAATCTAAAAATCCACGGTCTAGTCATAATGTAATGGAATTTACTACGGGTGTATGAGAAGCATGGTGACGACACAGCGAGAGTTGGAAGTGGTAGCCATTAGTATCAATACCAGCCTGCACACGACTCTCCATGTTACACACGCAAAGCAAAATAATAACAACGAGGCATTTACATCTCGCATGTTTAACCTTCCGCATTCTGTTACGTAAAACGTCAATCTCTTATGCTTTGCAGCTTCTCTATTATTTGGTCCGAATTGCAAGCAGTTAACACATACGCCATTTCAATTACAATAAAGTGGTGGAATAAACTTCACAATACTCATTATCTCAAGCCCCTGTATATTATACAGGGTGAAGAATATTGTATCCTCGATATCAGGTGGCAACTATATACGAACGCAGGCGTAGCCCGTTCCACTTTGGAACGGCCCTTGTTCCAAATACACTATGTGGAAGAAAGTCATTGGACACCACATGTCAGCGGATACCATCAGTTTTCTTGCAATCAATAGGTGGTCGGTCCGCCTTTGGCAGCGATAACAGCAGCCACTCGTCGTGGTAAACTTGGCACAAAGTTGTGTAGTACATCGAGTGGGATATTCCGGCATTACTCCTACAGTACAGTCACCAACCCTGGAAGTGTAGAAGGGCGAGGCGATCGCGACCTCAATCGGCGCTCCAGTTCGTCCCATAGATCTTCGATAGGGTTGAGGTCAGGACACTGAGCAGGCCAATCCAGTCGGGTGACATTATTTTCTGCATACCACTCTATGGTAGCCCTGGAAATATGACAAGTCGCATTATAGTCCTGGAACACACATTCTTCGTTTCCATAGAAACGCCACAACGTGGGGAGCATGGAGTTGTCGAGAATATCTCGGTAGGACGCAGACGTCATGTGGACATAGACCGGTACCAGTGGACCCACGCCATGCCAGCTGAAACAACCACAGACCATGATGCCACCACCACCAAATTTCACTGTGGGCACTGCACACTCGGGTAACAGACGTACTCCGGGTAATCGCTATACCCACACTCTCCCATTTGATCCAAACAGTGTGAAGCATGATTCATCACTCCATAGGACTTTCCGCCATTGCTCCACCGTCCAGTTTCTCCGCTCTTTACACCAACGTAGTCCCTGCCGTTTATTGTTTTCTGTTATCAGGGGCTTGTGGACAGCGGCTCGGCCATGATAACCAAGCGCATGGGCCTCCTTGCGAAGTATCTTGGTCGAAACAGTCAAATTTGTCGCACTTTGAAACTCTTCTGCAATCGAATGCATCAGACTGGACCTGTATTTCCGAATCTCCCTCTTCAGCACTCTCCTGTCCCGGTCGTCCAATTTCGTGGGTCTTCCACTTCGTGATGCAGTGCTGCAGAGTCCCTTTTCTTTCCACTTCTTGATGACAAAGGCTACAGTTGACTTAGCGACCTGTCGGGCATCAGCTATGCTACGTATATCCATGCCTCCTATGGAGCAACCTACTATGATCCCTCTTTCAAACATGGTGAGCTCTTTCCTTTCCGTCATTTTTTCAGCGAATGATCTGAGAAGCCTCCTGCTGCCGTATATATACCCGTCTGTACTCTCTTTTCCATGAGGAGTTCCTTTCAGAGTTGAAACCGAGGTGTCCAATGACTTTCTTCCACATAGTGTATATAGCAGCACTAACACAAATCTTTACGGCAGAAACAGTACTAACGTAGGACTAACGATGGACAAAATTTGGTTATTTTTCTAGACAAGTAGCGAGCTAAGTTCACGGACCTATCTTCCATCCTTGTCTAGATGCAAGGTTCGAAATCGTGTATGACTTATCGCACAAAACTCCAACACTTTCATTCTCAAGCGCCGTATTTCACCTTCTGGAATTCTTTCGTGGTTAGGTTTGGTTTAAATCTCTCACCATAAATACACTACATTTAGCCTAACAATGAAAGCATAGAATCTGACGTCAGAAGATGAAATACGGCGCTTCACCAAGAAGGTGTTTGAGTTCAGTGCGATGAGAGAGACCGTTCGTACTCGGTTTGCTGTAACGTTGGCCGATTCGGACACGAATCAGGTCAGTGAAGGCGTCCATTCGAACAGGTTCAATTTAGGTGGGCAAAGGGCACTGCGACGGGCCAGTGAGGATCACCATCCACCCCAGGCCGGAGAAGGGGCGTACTCTCTGCTGTCCTGATGGTTCTCAGTGCAATACGTCTTAGGGAGATTTCAGACGAAAGCGGTACACTGCATGCAGCAAGCGAACACGTATCGCTTGGAATCGAACTCTTAGTAATCAGTTCAACCTTTCGAATCGAAAAGGCACGTGCCGCTTGTTGCTTGCGTGTCGCTTGGACTGGGTCGTTTTTCTCAATATCATGTCGCCTCAGTCTGTTGTTTGCGCATGCGCTTCACCGTGCATGTTTTGCTTTAGGCAGCTTTCACATCGAAGCGACAAGCAATGCAAGTCCCTTTGGAAGGAGGAAATAAACAGCAACCTTTCAAACTGTAGCGCCATGACCAAGGGCGCCAGCAGGGGGGGGAAGGTACTTGCCCCCCACCCCCTCCCTGAGATATGGGAAAGACTTCGTGAAATTGGAATGCTGAATTGTAGCATGAAAACGTGGACGAGGGCAGGGCCAATTAAGACAAAATTGGGCCTGATGCTTGAAATCTTCGGTGAACAATAAACACAGCGACGTTATAGTTACGTCACAGCGCAAAGAATAATAATAACTGTATAATAAGTAACGCTGTGTCTAGGCGTCCGAAATTGGGGCTCCAAATTTCATTCTAAGATTTATTTTCAAATTAATATAGGAAAAGAAAACTGTTCAGCTTTAGGAAAATTCTCGTCTGTTTTCATCTGGGACTATTTCAGGAACGGGCCTAATGCTGCAGCATCAATAGCACCAACGTTAATCCGGCACTGGACGAGGGGTGGCATGAAAGAAGCAGATTAAGTACCCATGGAAATTATCCTCGTGGCGGGTATGCTTTATGAGAATTTTCTAAACCTGGGGAAAGCATCACCCCATGTTCCCCCTACTTTGAACACTGCTTCCCCCCCCTGAAAAAAAAAATCTGCGGGCGGCCCTGGGCATAACAGGCCTTCCAGCCTGCATTCAATTCGATTGGTGAATTCCTAACCGACACGTGTTGCTTGTCGCTTCGATGTGAAAACTCCCTTATGGAATGAGTTATTTTACACCGCATACATTTGTAGGTAAATAACAAACGTTGAACATGAGAGATGAAGCCTTGAAACAGATTACAGATTTATGATCTAGAAACCAGAACTAACTGGATTTGTCAGCGTTAGGTCCGCTTAGTACTTTACACGGAAGCATTTTGGTTAGCTTTTGCTATGACAATGTATATAATAT
This sequence comes from Lepisma saccharinum, assembly GCF_977018435.1. NCBI lineage: Eukaryota > Metazoa > Arthropoda > Insecta > Zygentoma > Lepismatidae > Lepisma > Lepisma saccharinum. The sequence goes on along the minus strand of NC_139243.1, from coordinate 32,770,414 downwards.
ATACAGCACGAAAGGCACGTCGAGCTACACAATCTATGGTGAGTGTGCGGTGATTACAATTTAAACAATTAAAATGCATACGTGTGCTGCATAGGTTAATACTCTCGGTTGAATAGTTATCGGCTTTTAAAAATGTGAAGTGATACATTGTTTACATCTAATGCGGCTGCCATTAGAGCAAAAGGTATAAATATGGGCCCCCTTTTTATGTTGTCATTTTCGGAGGAAACAAATTAATATATCAAGCACCTGCCTTTAAAATGCATATCTATGAAATATATACTTAAATGTAATAGCATGTTAAAGTACAGAAGGTCTCTTTTTTTTTAAAAAAAAGCAATTTTCAAAAAATGTTAAAATGATGTATTTCAAAATTGTGGTCTAAATATGGATTACTAGTGGCAATATCACAAAAAGCAATTAAAATTTATCGCTAAAACATTATAAAATTCATATTTATGAATAATCTGTTGTTTTTAAAATCACGCGGAATGGGAAAAAATAGAAATTAAGAAAAACATCCAAATATTTGTTGAAAATGTGATCTCAACATCAGACCTCATGTCATAGCCCATATTTAGACCATCACGCCATTTTTCTTCTTCAATTTATTTTCGCTCTCTGTGGTACATATTTCACAAATAAATCATGGCATCATAAAAGCCCACATTTGTTTTATGTACCGCTACTATCATAACCTATGCAAAGCTGATGAGAATTCAGAAAACGTTTGAGTGAAAACATACCTGCAAAAAGTTTTCGGAGGTCGCAATTCTATAACAGCGTCCAAGCCCGAAACTAATCACCACTTTCTCTTGCGAATTGGCGCCGCAACCTTTGTCCTTGACAGATAACCAGTTCCAACAGCCTCTGCCAGGCTGCAGTACCCGGGAGCGCTTATAACTCCAAAACCCATATTTAAACCTTCGCCCATATTTAGACCTTCTCCTCTACATCTGCACTCGTGATCTAGAAATGCTTCTGATTGGTTACGTTACGAAAAATGCTACGGAAATCACTGGCGGGTACAGCCCCTTTCGAAATTTTGAGAAAATAAACATTTTCAAATAATAGCAGTGAAGAACTCAGGGAAACGAGATTGGTTAATACAAAATTCTGTTAAAATTGTCCCCGCAAGTCATTTCTGAGAGTAGAATGTTCAAAATATACAAAATATATTATTGCGTACACCGTCTTCCTAGTAATCAGCTCTACACTATGCACCTTTACAATTCCAGCCTCTCCCGGAAAAAAAAAATCATGCCTACGCCTGTGACAGAAATAGGTCCACACCCCTGGCACCCCTAAGGGTAGGGGTGGGAAGGGGTGACATGTAAAAAGAATCGAGAACCACCGATATAAAATTCCGCACAAACAAACATCCGTGACTCTATGCAATCCGCAAAACGATAGTGTTTCGCGGGTTGTCTGACATTCAGGGTGTGTTGCGAATGGAATCCATAGTTTTCGTGGCACTCCCAATGCGGTACAACTCCAAGTTCGTCCATCATCTATCGGAAGGAGGGATAAGAGGGGGTGAAAAATAAAATGCCGCAAATGAACTAGATTAATGTCGAATCCATAGTTTTCGGAGTCGCTAAGGTGATTGGTGACATTCACGATGACATTTAAAATTATACATTATAGTTAGAATTCATTATTTTCCTGCCTAATACAAGATTGGGATAAATAAATACCCGGGCAACGCCGGATAATCAGCTAGTCCTGTAATAGCCTATGCCATGGCATCTAAAATGCCATAAGATTTTTCAGTTTACACGTAACATTTTGGTCGTGGCATAAATGCTAGGGAAAATGCTTTCGTCTAAAGCTGGTATCATACTAACCAATACAAGAATCTGCTCGGCAGCGAAAGGTGGCGAGAAAACGTAAAAGCTCTCGTTTGTAGTTTTTAACCAAAAACCTGGGCCCAGGATCCCACCACCGAAGGTTGAGGGTTCAAATCCGGCTAAAATTGTTTCATTGCGAACGTTTCATGGAATGATAATTTATTCACATCGTCGTGATTATGCTAAGGAGGCGGGAAAGCGATGCGAAATAAGACAAAAACTAACCCAAGAACTCTAGGTACGAAAACGACGGCTGCAGTTAGCACACAAAACAAGAGATCCTTTTCATCCGTGACCGCCATCTTGAAGTTACCCGATAACCTTTTCTCGATCTTCATGTTTTCGTTTTCTTCTACTTTTTTTTTTAAAAGAACCGCAGTCCAATTGCGATGACTCTGAGGGGTTCCAGCGAATACGTGTAAGAATCTTTTTATTACCGAAGTCAGCTCCACAGTATCAAAGGCAGGCACGGTGCCAAGTCTGGCTGGAAACAAGCCAAAAAGACAGCTGAACTTCGATAATTTGATTCGTTCGGACAAAATAGTGGAAGCAACGTAACCGAAAACCTCCTATTGCAACTGCATCATTTAAAAAGAAAAGTCTTTACATTCCAGTGTTCTGTCATGTAGACATTGTCTCTAGGTTTGTTTAGTTTCTGATCAGTGGTTTAACTTGGTAATTGTTAACAGTGGTGCCAACTGTTGAGAAACATTGGATGGGCTGAACCCGTAGATATGTTTCACAACTTTAAGCTATAATATGTGTTATACGTAGGGTGAGGATATGCTCTAAATTCCTTTTTAGTTCTTTGGTTAGAAAATATAGGTTCTTACGTTTAGACAACTGTTTCACACCATTTATAAGAGAAATACATTTAAGCACACGAGAGAAACAGGACATGACATAGAGTGGGATGAGGCTAAGCAGATAGGAAGGGAGAAGATAGTAGAAGTGAGGAAATGGAAGGAGGCCAAGGAAATAAGAGTACAAAGGGGAAGATGACAATGAACTGGAATGGGAGACTAAAGTTAAACAAAGAATGGAAGAAGTTGTTAGAAAGAGTGGAAAGGACAAGAGCGACGGAGGAGAAAAGAAGGAAGAGGAATGAAGAAAGAATAAGCAAAAGAGCGTGAAATAAGGAGTCCAACCACGTTCCAGATGGAAGGAAATGTTTTCAGGTGAAACAACAGTTGATACGAGAAGGCAACCTGCTGGAACACCTGGAAAGGAATGTTCCAAATAAACAACTTTCTAATATTCTTGTAGCCAAGACGAAGATGGAGGGACAACGTTGAGATGGACCTAAAGGAAATCGGTTGGGATGGAAAAGAGTATATAGATCTTGCTCAAGATAGGGACAGATGGAAGGCCTGTGTTGCTGCAGCCATGAACATTCGGGTTTAAGAAGGCTAGAGAGTTAGTTAGTTAATATTCTTGTGTCTGGATGGGAGTGATTTTTGTGTATATATATATCTTCCTGTTTTGTACCTTATTTCATTTGTACTTGGTACAGAGTCTGAAGAAGACCTTGGTAGAAGGTTGAAACATTACGTTTAGTTTATGTTTTTAAAATAATATAAATTCTGCCTTCGTCAGCATATTGGATTTTTGAGAAATACATGAATTTTGGAGTGGCTGGTTTTGCCTTTATTAATCATAAGTAACTATTTTGAACATAAATGATTTTTGAGTAACTAGTCTGGGAAAATGACAAAAAATTGTGGATGTTTATCAATTTCAGTGCCTATTTTGTATTTTTCGGTGCTTTTTGTTTGCCTATTTTGATAGTAGCTCTTACACTGTCTATCTACCATTACGCACAAGTAATTATGAAGATCTCGTTTAAATCCTGAACTTTAACCTACGACGTCCCGGAATTGGAACTCTAAGGATATCAAAAGCTAACCTGAGCCATGCGTAATATCTTCTTGATTAATTCTGCTCATTATCGCGTTCCTATAAGCTTATGTGATTAGGTTAGGCACATCAGGTTTTGGTGTTGTTGACGTTTAGTTCTCGTGACGTCACTCGGTGCAGGGTCGGGTTTAACCAGGCGGTGTCTGAGGCACTTCTTGAGTGTGGTATAATCGAATCGCTGCTGGAGTGGCAACAACAATCGAAGCTTCATCGATAACTCGCCTCTCACCTCTGATGTCTCTTTCGTTCAGATGAATGCTTCTTTTATAAGCAAAACGCATTTGGAGAGGGAAGGGGTGTTTTGGGGACATTGTGTGCCATTCCGGCTACATTCTTTTCGGGTCATTTATAAGCGCCACAGTGTGGTCACTATTGGAAACACTAGAACACTGCCAAACGTAAGAAAGAAGTGTTGAAATACAGGTAATTGCTACGCCACAGCTATAAGGTAGAGAACATATTGAATGAAGCGCCGTTCCACAGGGCATGGTCTTATACACATTTATTTTACGCTCCATTTCCTTCTCTCAGGGAGGAACAGACAATACAAAAATGCAATGTTTTTTTGTTGTTTTTTTCGTGCCGCAACAGCCGATTACCAGGGCTTGTCTTTACTCTTTTTCTTCCTTCCTCCATTAAGAAGGAAAGGCGCATCTACCTACTACCGACCACACTCCCTCATACCTCAGCAGAGGTGGGAGATAATTCAACCAGTTGCGGGGTGATGTGTGGTCAGCAGGACGAACCCCCAGTCGTTGTAGGTTTCCATGACCAGGTTACGCTACTCATTCGTAGCTCCCCAATTTCCTCACGATGATGGGTGGCAACCGGTCCTATACACAGGCCAAAATCTCGGAAAAAAAGTTGTTACGCTTCGCGCAGAAGACTGGAACCAGAGCGCGTTCAGTAGCCCAAGCACAAATCCTGACCACGGGACACAATGATCTAATGTAACCAGCAGTGGCGTAGCGTTATAGTACGCCCGTACGCCCGGCGTTCCCAGATTTAAAATTTCAAAAATGCTTAAATGCTGTGATTATAAAGTAAAACGTGACTAATTTCATATATGTTTGACCTTCATGGCATTATAATGGCTATTTTTCGCGATCCGCTTGCAACGCTCCACTCTCAACACTCGTTCTAGCATCTTTTTTCAATGCCTTTCCCGGCCGGACGCCGAGCAGGTTCGGCGTACAGGACTCCTATATTCCTTGCTGCCTTTATGGAGGGAAAGCTTCCATTTCTACAGCACGCGCGTAAATAGGCTCTCTTACGCCGGCGTACGAGAGGTCTACCGTGATTGGTTCATGTGATCCTTCCTGCCTTCTGAAGCAGACCACAGCGGCAGAATTCCTACCCGGTTCTTCGCTCTTCGCGCTCATGCAACCCGTGCTATGTGATGCTACAATACGCAATATTGACTGACGTAACTTTACCAATCTCAAATATACTGCTTCTTAATGGCCACTGCATTGTATAATTTATCGCACGAACAGCGATGTGTATTAGAAACTAAAAGATCAACACAGTTTTTGTCAAATAAGTTGGTGAAGTCCTCGTGATAGAAATTCAGCCTGTGGCTGCTCTACCACTTAACCCGCAAAACTATTATTTTCTTATTGTATTTTTTCGTTATTATCTAACTACTTAACATTGTGTGAATGGAAATGTTTAGCATTCATTTGAAAACTCTTAACATCGAATGGTCTCTGGAGAAAATTATTTTAAAATGTTTATCAGCATTCTCAAGATGTAATAAACAGTGGTCTGAATTACTAATCGGCACTGTTACGTCAGTAGAGTGTACGATATTTTGATCATCCACTCTGCTTTTCACAGTGCGCCAAGACGACAGAGGTCCCTGGTTCGAATCCCGGCGTGAGCACGGGTGTTCTTTGTCAGTGTCCCTTCATCAATATCATCACTCATATTCATATTCGCAATTAACCAAAAGTGGTAGAAAAGCGAAGTAAAATAAACCAAATCAATCAGTAGTTGGATCGCCCACAACAATGACGTCTACTGTTGTGCAGAGGCGCATGTGATTCAGGTAGGTTTTTAATGACTTGCGTCATGCAGAAAGATATAAAAAAAGGTATAGAACACCAGAGTTCAAAACATTTGTGGCATAGTGAGGCATCTAATTGTCTAGCTAAAACATGCATGGATGATGTTTTATTGAAAACCCAGCTGACTTCAGGCAAATAAACAATACCTGTGGCGACTAATACCATAAGTAAATTATTAAGCAAGAAAGGGCCGACCCTTCCTTCGGACTTGGCGTTCCCACCCGAAATGTCCATGCTACGCCACTGGTAACCAGCATAAGAAACACGGATACTTAAAGAATACTTGGGTTTGAAGTGTGCTGGACTACACCATGGAGACGGCTGGTGTAGATATTATGTTATATCTTAGAGAGAATGTGGTTCTCTGCAGATACATAAAAAAATATATAACAGTAGAAAGAGATGGAGATGATAAAGAAGGTGATATATATGAAGAGGCTGAGGAGGGTTAAGGAAGAGAAGGACCGAAGAAGAGTATACGGTAAATGAAAAGATGTGGATAATGTAAGGAGTATCTTATAGGTGGTTGAAAGTGTGGTGCAGGAAATTGATTGATTGATTTAGTTTATTTTACTTCGCGTTTTGTGCCTCTTGGCTAATTTGCGAAGATGGGGATGAGTGTTGAAATGATGAAATTGATGAATGGACAGTCACAAACAACCAAGCCCGACCGGGATTCGAACCCGGGACCCTTGGCGTCGCAGTGCGATGTGCTAACCACTCGGCCACAGGGTCGGGCGTGGTGCAGGAAAGAGTGAAACGGTGAAGTAGCAAAAAGCCAAAGAAGTGGATGAAAAAGGGAACAAAGAAAACAGAATACTGCATTATGATTCAAAAGATAAGGATGAAAATGAGGAGAAGGGAAAGGGTGAAGTAGGAAGAAGGCAAACAACAGGATGAAAATGAAGGGAAGACTATATCAGAATAGTGTACCAAAATATGTGGATGAAGAGAAAAGAAGGAAGAATGATAAGTACAATAAGTGAAGTAAGAAGAAGGACAAGAACAGAAGGGAGAAGGAAAGGAAGAGAAGAATAGAAATAGAGGTTTTGGTGAATCCAGAGATGTGGATCGAGAGGAAGTATAGGAGAAATAGTAATAAGGAAAATGATAGAATATGAAGAAGGCAAAGTACACGACGAAGATGGAAAGTATGAAAAGAAGTGTTGAAGAGAAGAAATCAAGAAACAATACATTACCTTATGGAAAATGATGGCCGAAATATCATCTGCTGGTGGACGATTACATCTGGTAGGCAGTCTGAAAAAAAAATAAAAGGCAATGTTTCAGGGGTGGTTGCAAGAATAATATTGCATGGAATATTAATGAATGTAATATTTCGCACCTAATGTTGCATTTTATAGTTCCATAGTGTTCAGCATGCGATGGTGGCAGTTAAAAAATCTAAATGTCATGAGAGGTACGTGAGTCAATACAAAGAAAGAAAGACAAGAAAATAATTAAACCCGAATCCAAGAGTTCTATGGAAAAGAACGAGAGATGTCGGGATATACTTAGACAGAATGTATTAGAGCCGATGGACGTTATTAATAACCACAGAGACTGTAAAAAAGAGGCAGAATTGTTAAATTCACGACGCAAGTAATTAAGTATACTTAAAACATTACACAAATATACAATATTTGTCCCATATGAATTGAAAGTATGCCTCCCACAAATAGGCCTATACATATGAAATTCAATATGTTTAAGATAATTAACACCGGTATTATATACCGTTAATGAATATGTGAAATATAATAACTATTATTAGACGGATAATACATATGACGAATAGGTATACGTGAGAAACGTATGTGCAAGGGAACACTACAAATAATCTAAGTGTAAATAAATGAGATATTAAATAGTTCCATTCTATGTCGTTTATTTCGTAGTTGGCTCTATGTTTTACATATTGTTACAAGTTTAACGAATTCACAAACTGCATATAAAGAATCATACTATGTGATAAAGATAGGAATACACTAGGAAGGATAGGAATAGAATACTAGGAATAAGGCGAATAACTGGGTGAAGAAGGATAGACAGTAAAGGATAGAAGAAGAGTATACAGTAAAACTTCTAACGGACACCTCTGAATAGCGGATACCTCTAAATTACCCGGCAGATATACACGGGGTTTAATGGCAATATTACTTCTCAATAACGGACATTCTTAATAACGGACGCGGACACTGAAAACTACTTCCCAAACGCAAATAAAACTTCTTAATAACGGACAGCTTGAAAGAAAACGGTTGCAATTCCTTTTATAGGAAAAGGATTATAGTATTATACCAATTTTAATCTTAGTTTTAGTGAGCTGAAGTACTTCATAATTCTATGAAATCAGTTCATTATGAATACTGTAATCCAATCTCTTGCCTAGAACCTTAAATTTTGTGTGCAAAATGTCACACAAATGTAACGCTGGAATGCACCAGTAGTATAAGCATTGAAACGTATGAAATGCATCTTTATCGCTACTTGTGTATTTAGTTTTATATTGCTTATCGTATTTTTGTACTACCTCAACGAATTATCAATTCAGCTCTAACAACAAACAGCCTCTACCTCCCTTAAGGCATAATGCAATCATCACTCTTTTACGATTTGCCTGGCATTGTTGTTGCCCGTTTCTAATCAAATTCTAACTAATTGCACGACAGCCAGTTGCTTCGCGACTGTTTGAAACTCAACCTGCAAGAATTTAGACAAACTATCTTGTGGCAGTTCCAACTAAAATATTTTTGTGTTTGTTTCGCTGAGTTGGCAACCCTGCCTTGTTATCTTTCGCTGAGTTGGCAACCCTGCCTTGTCGTTATCTTTCGCTTGTTTGCCACCTAGTCTCGCTTGTCGTCTCGTTCAGCCCCTCTCCTTGTTTTTTGTAATGTAAACGCGACGCTGCGAAACGTAAGGTCAAGGGAGACAAATCAAAAAGAATAACGCATTTCTTGCGTCATGCTGCATGGGTGAGCAATGCGAACCGTTTATCTTTACGACGTGTTTCTTTTTTCTCTTAAAGGAAAACTACTCATATGTTGACCGTTTTAGAGCACTACGGGGGTAACTGACACTCGCCTGGACGAATGAGCTAAAACTAACTCTCTAGCCTTCTTAAACCCGAAGCTTCATGGCTGCAGCAACATAGGCCTTCCATCTGTCCCTATCCTGAGCAAGATCTATATACTCTTTTCCATCCATACCGATTTCCTTTAGGTCCATCTCAACGTTATCCCTCTATCTTCGTCTTGGTCTTCCTACAGGTCTCTTACCATCAGGTTTCCCAACAAGAATTCTATAAACTCTTCTTTCCTCTCCCGTTCGTGCCACATGGCCTGCCCACCTAAGTTTTCATGATTTAATTATTCTAATAATATCTCGACATGAATACAAATTATGTAGTTCTAAATTATGTAACCTTCTCCACTCACCTGTCTCCTCATCCCTTTTAGGTCCAAATATTTTCCTAAGGATCTTATTTTGAAACACTCAATTTATGTACCTCTTTCAATGCAAGGGACCAAGTTTCAAACCCATATAATACTACAGGCAAGATTACTGTTTTGTATATTTTAACTTTTAGTTTCTTAGATATTAAACGAGAAGACTGGACGAATGAACAGCTACATTAGATTCACTATTAAAGCACCCAGAAAGAAGTTAAAAACATTTACACCAGGGTGGATAAATACAGGGTGGGAAATAACGTTTTGCTAGGGGTCTGCAGGAAAAAGTAACAACAATTAAGAAATTATGGTAATACCAAATGTTTACTACGACAATTGTGGTTACAAAAACAAAATTAAAAGTTAGTTCACGACAAAGCACCTTGCTTCAAGGCAAATGCTAAAACCAAGACCTTCTTCGGCGAAGTGGCATTGACTTCTTCAGCAGTTCTGAATGGCCGGGTGCATCACCGGACCTGAATGCAGCGGAGCACTTTGGGGCTATTCTGAAGGACGCAGTTGAGTCCTTGATGATAGTGGAACGCGGACCGGACCGCTATTCCCGGCCAACACTCCTTGCACATCTCGAACAAGTCCTCCGTGACATGGAATGGTATACTGACTTGTTAGCGAATCTTCTGAGCTCCTACCCTGATCGTCTTCGTGCTGTGAGAGAAGCAAACGGCGGACATATTAACATTTAATTTTGTTTTTGTAACCACAATTGTCGTAGTAAACATTTGGTATTACCATCATTTCTTAATTGTTGTTACTTTTTACTGTGGACCCCTAGCAAAAGGTTATTTCCCACCCTGTATGATAATTTTTAAATTTAAAAAAGTATGTTTCTGGTAAACGACCTAGTAAAATTTGCACAATTTGATTAAAGCAAATAAAAGATTCATTTTTCTGTTTCTGTTCCTGTATATGTGTGAACTTACTATGGAAATGTTTGTTGAGTATGTTAATGAAACAATAATAATTTCAGTAAGTTTTGTTCCAGTGAAAATAAAACATTCTAGATGTAGTATATACTTGTAACTTAAAATATTTTTTAGTCCTTGTAGGTGAATTTTGGCATTTTTTTAATAATAGTTTGCTTAATATCAGCTTTAATGATAATATTTATGGTTTAACATGATTAGTATTTTGTATATTATTCTACACAAAATGTTTGCTATTTTTGCCCATAAAAATTATCGAATTTTAAATCAAGAGGAATTTAATTGTTTACAGCTTATGTATTACATTTCCTTTCATCTGAACTTCACCCCATCAGTAAATATATTATGTATTGCAGAGGCGCAACCACGAATTTTTGTTTGGGGGGCAAGTACCAGGATAAACGTACCAATAATATTAATAATTTAATAATAATAATGCTAATAGTAATAATGTTAATAATAATGATGTTGTTATAACATTATATTATTATTATTGTTATTATTATTGATTTGCTTTATTTTACTTCGCTTATTGTGCCACTTTTGGCTAATTTGCGAAGATAGGGATCAGTGATCACATGATGAAATTGATGAATGGACACTCACAAACATCTACGCCAAAGCCGGGATTCGAACCCGTGACTAACATTATTATTATTATTATCAATAGTAGTAGTAGTAGTGGTGGTGGTGGTATCGAAGATGTTATTACCTTGTAGAAGTTGGTGCTAAAGCAGTTGTAAACACAAGGCTTACTTCTCTGTCTGGTAATTTACAATCCATTACAGAGAAGGCGGTAATGAAATAATGCTAGCGAAGCGAGCAAGAAAATTTTTGGATTCAATTCTTTTGCTGGCTGAAATCAATATTGATTTAATAGGGTGCAAATAATTTCACAGGACGCCAATGCATTCTCTCTGTTACAACTTTTGTGCCTCCCCGATGGTGTAATCGTCGCCTTGTGATCAAGGGGTCCCGGGTTCGATACTCAGTAGAGGCACATGGCACAGTGGTTCGGATCCCATTCTAAACTGTAGGTCCAGTCCCGATTAGCCTTTCTGTGCATAAATGGACTTAAAACTACAAATCAATGAATCAATTTTACAAATTATTTTCATTTAGATCGTTCGGCGCCCAGGGCCGACTTCCGCCGCCCCCTAGGTACAGTTCTGAACTCGATAAGACTAAGAAAAGTAGGTATTGCAAGCGAAAATTTTACGAAAAGTATTTTTATTTGCATAAAATATGAAGTTGTGGACGGTAATTGTCCCCTGCAGGTACACTGGGGCCGTCAAAGTTTGCCCCCTCCTTGCCCCTAGAAGTCATTTCCGTACAAGCTTGGGGGCAATGCCCCCCTGCTCCCCTGTGGTTGCGCCACTGATGTATTGTTACCTTTTTCGTTCCTATCAAAATTGATTCCCATAAATTATTTATTTAAAGTGATTTAAATCAGTGATCTTTTTTTTAAAAAAATCACCTGATTTAAATTGTGATTTCACCTCGATTTACACTGAAGTATTTAAAATAGGCACCTACTACAAGTGAAAACATTTGCAGCGAAGTAGGGAATTAATAAAAAGATAGAGACAAATTAATTAAAACATTCATGGGAAGTAGTGTATTTGAATGGCCGTATGCCGGGAGCGCACGAACAAAATGTATACCACGAGTGTACAAAATCCATGGCGATGTTGCCACGTTGTCAACTGTTTCCTTTTCAACATGAATACATATTTGCGTAATGGTCTTATCACTATATGCTAATTTTATAGTTACACTTAAATTCTTTCTTTCTAACCTAACCTTACCTTACCTAACCTAACACCAAAGGAGGCCAAGGAAATAGAGAAGAAAGGGGAAGAAGACGGAGTGAACTGGAATGGGTGACTGAAGATAAACAAAGGATGGAAGAAGGTGTTAGAAAGAGTGGAAAGGACAAGAGCGAAGGAGGAGAAAGGAAGGAAGAGGAATGAAGAAAGGAAGGATAAGGAAAAGGAGCGTCAGATAAAGAGTCCAACCACGTTCCAGATGTAAGAAAATGTTTATCTAAATCGCCTGTCAGGTGAAAAAACAGTTGACAGGAGAAGGCCACCTGCTGGTGTGTGTGTGTGTGTGTGTGTGTGTGTGTGTATATATATATATATATATATATATATATATATATATATATATATATATATATATATATATATATAGTCCAGTTTTGTACCTTGTTACATTTGTACTTGGTACAGAGTCTGAAGAAGGCCTTGCTAGATGGTTGAAACGTTACATTTAGTTTATGTTTTAAAATAAAATAAATTTCTGCCTTGGTCAGCATATTTAGTTTTTGATCCCTTGGAGTTCCGTTACAGCAGACTATCTTTGTAAGTCCTACACTCTGGTATTAGTATTGTGCAGAACCGTAGCCAGGATTTTATTTATGGGGGGGGGGGTTCATCCCTTATCAGCAAAGGCGTCGCCAGGAATATTTGTAGGGGGGCAGGCCACTGATAAAAAACTTTAGTAGAAATAATTATGACAATAAAAATTACTACCACGGTTATAATTGTCATTTTACAATAATAACTATTACAAGTTATTAAAAATAAATCAATATTAATCCAAATTTATTGTTATTACTATTATTATTATTATTACATAAATGGAGAGACGTTGCTACTCGATCCACGGTATGAGTCAATTTCCAACACAATTGTTGTCCATTATTTTTCTTACATTTTGTCCAGTTAGTGTACTGAAATTCATAGTTATTGTATTTTGTTATTAACTTTTACACATTCCGTCCAAAAAAAGGATTTAAAAGTTAGGGGCAAACTTTACTCATAGAGTTTATATTGTGTGACCTCTCACAAAGAAAACTATACATTTTGAGAGCTGTGGATCCATTTATTCTTTGGATTTTTTTGGTAGAATATAAAATATAATCTGGTTCCTCTATCATTCACTAAACTTTCATCGATCTAATGTTTAATCCTGCTAAGGAAGTAAAATTAATTACCACTATACACTACTTAAATTAGATATTTGTAGGATTTCGGGGGCAGTCCCCTTAGCCCTCCTCCTGGCTACCTGCCTGGTATTGTGTTAGCTTCTTTGCCGCTTTTGGCTAATTGCGTAGATGAGGATGAGTGATGATATAATGAAATTGATGAAGGGCCACTCACAAATAACACCCAGGCTGGGATGTGAACCCAGGACTCTGGAGTTGTAGTATACTGTGATAACCACTGCGCCAAAGAAGTGATAATGTTCACTGTTATGATACTTGCATTATCTTCCTAAAGGCAAATACCAAAACAGCGAACATTACCTCATAATGTTCAAAGTTATGATACTTGCATATCTTCCTAAAGGCAAATACCAAAACAGCGAACATTACCTGATAATGTTCACTGCTATGATACTTGCATTATCTTCCTAAAGGCAAATACCAAAACAGCGAACATTACCTGATAATGTTCACTGTTATGATACTTGCATTATCTTCCTAAAGGCAAATACCAAAACAGCGAACATTACCTGATAATGTTCACTGCTATGATACTTGCATTATCTTCCTAAAGGCAAATACCAAAACAGCGAACATTACCTGATAATGTTCACTGTTATGATACTTGCATTATCTTCCTAAAGGCAAATACCAAAACAGCGAACATTACCTGATAATGTTCACTGCTATGATACTTGCATTATCTTCCTAAAGGCAAATACCAAAACAGCGAACATTACCTGATAATGTTCCCTGTTATGATACTTGCATTATCTTCCTAAAGGCAAATACCAAAACAGCGAACATTACCTGATAATGTTCACTGCTATGATACTTGCATTATCTTCCTAAAGCCAAATACCAAAACAGCGAACATTACCTGATAATATTCACTGTTATGATACTTGCATTATCTTCCTAAAGGCAAATACCAAAACAGCGAACATTACCTGATAATGTTCACTGCTATGATACTTGCATTATCTTCCTAAAGGCAAATACCAAAACAGCGAACATTACCTGATAATGGTACCTGTTATGATACTTGCATTATCTTCCTAAAGGCAAATACCAAAACAGCGAACATTACCTGATAATGTTCACTGCTATGATACTTGCATTATATTCCTAAAGCCAAATACCAAAACAGCGAACATTACCTGATAATGTTCACTGCTATGATACTTGCATTATCTTCCTAAAGGCAAATACCAAAACAGCGAACATTACCTGATAATGTTCACTGTTATGATACTTGCATTATCTTCCTAAAGGCAAATACCAAAACAGCGAACATTACCTGATAATGTTCACTGCTATGATACTTGCATTATCTTCCTAAAGCCAAATACCAAAACAGCGAACATTACCTGATAATGGTCCCTGTTATGATACTTGCATTATCTTCCTAAAGCCAAATACCAAAACAGCGAACATTACCTGATAATGGTACCTGTTATGATACTTGCATTATCTTCCTAAAGGCAAATACCAAAACAGCGAACATTACCTGATAATGTTCACTGCTATGATACTTGCATTATCTTCCTAAAGCCAAATACCAAAACAGCGAACATTACCTGATAATGGTCCCTGTTATGATACTTGCATTATCTTCCTAAAGGCAAATACCAAAACAGCGAACATTACCTGATAATGTTCACTGCTATGATACTTGCATTATCTTCCTAAAGGCAAATACCAAAACAGTGAACATTACCTGATAATGTTCACTGCTATGATACTTGCATTATCTTCCTAAAGGCAAATACCAAAACAGCGAACATTACCTGATAATGTTCACTGCTATGATACTTGCATTATCTTCCTAAAGGCAAATACCAAAACAGTGAACATTACCTGATAATGTTCACTGCTATGATACTTGCATTATCTTCCTAAAGCCAAATACCAAAACGGCGAACATTACCTGATAATGTTCACTGCTATGATACTTGCATTATCTTCCTAAAGGCAAATACCAAAACAGCGAACATTACCTGATAATGTTCACTGCTATGATACTTGCATTATCTTCCTAAAGCCAAATACCAAAACAGCGAACATTACCTGATAATGGTCCCTGTTATGATACTTGCATTATCTTCCTAAAGGCAAATACCAAAACAGCGAACATTACCTGATAATGGTCCCTGTTATGATACTTGCATTATCTTCCTAAAGGCAAATACCAAAACAGTGAACATTACCTGATAATGTTCACTGCTATGATACTTGCATTATCTTCCTAAAGGCAAATACCAAAACAGCGAACATTACCTGATAATGTTCACTGCTATGATACTTGCATTATCTTCCTAAAGGCAAATACCAAAACAGTGAACATTACCTGATAATGTTCACTGCTATGATACTTGCATTATCTTCCTAAAGCCAAATACCAAAACGGCGAACATTACCTGATAATGTTCACTGCTATGATACTTGCATTATCTTCCTAAAGGCAAATACCAAAACGGCGAACATTACCTGATAATGTTCACTGCTATGATACTTGCATTATCTTCCTAAAGCCAAATACCAAAACAGCGAACATTACCTGATAATGTTCACTGTTATGATACTTGCATTATCTTCCGGAAGGTTTTTCCTCGCAAATTTAAATTATGTCCAAGTTGGGTATTGTTTCATTACAGTAGGGAACTTGGACCGTATTCAAATTGATTTTGGAAAAAGGTCCCTGGACCGTATTTAAATTGATCCGGAAAAAAATGTTCCTGGACAGTATTTAAATTTATACGAAAAGAAGAAAGGTTCCTGGACCGAATTTAAATACTTTACAGATACAAAAATTTTTACGGTGCAGAACTCATTTCCGCTCGCTGATCTTTTCTCCTGGACCGGAATTGAATTTCTAGACCTTTAACCCTGTTGATTGATTGATTGATTTAGTTTATTTATATTTGGCGTTTTGTGCCTCTTGGCTAATTTGCGAAGATGGGGATGAGTGATGAAATTGATGAATGGACATTCACAAACAACCAAGCCCGAGCGGGATTCGAGCCCGGGACCCTTGGCGTCGGAGCGCGAGGTGCTAACCACTCGCACACAGGGTCAGGTTTTGTGTATGTACTTTAACATGAATATGTGGAATAAATTGTTTGCATGGTTCCCAGGTCCGCCTCACGAATTGACGTAAAACTGTGTGCGGCCATGTTGACTAGCAATCGCGTTCTTCCGTCATTGCGCTAACCGGTAATGGAGGCGATGACTGACGAGCCACTCGCTTCCGAGGAGCTGGCCAGCGTGGGCGACTGTTTCCACGGGTCTCGAAGAGATCACGTGCAACAGAAGTGTTTACAGAATGAACTTTTGCAAGGGGTGCGTGCGTGCAGAGGCAATTCAACTCAAGGCCAGGGAACAGAAGGCAAAAGACGCGCTAAAAATGGCGTGCTAAAGTACAGTTTTATATCTTAGAAAGCATCTGCGTTGTTTTTCAATATGAGTCTGTTTTTGTGGTTCTTGCACGAAATATATAACATGAGAAACCGTGACGATACATTAAACATGATAGATTAAAACTACGTTACGTTAAATACAGTGCCTGGGTAGGAGTGTTGTAATATTCCCGTCTATACTCTGTCCAGGGATTCTCTGGAGCTAGGTCGCGCATAAGAATATAAAGGAGGTGGGCGGAGCAGCTGGGAGCTGCAGTCACTTTGCAAGTTCCCTCGTACCAGTCGAAGCGATTAGGAGGGAGCTTGGGGGCAATGGACCCCCAATTTTTGTCACTTTTGCCCCCGCACTATGCTAAACCTTATTTAGCAAGAGGAAGTAAACGGTCCTTGCCCCCAGTTTTGGAACCCAACCGCCGCCACTGCCTCGTACTTTTTCATTGGTCGAGCTCTCTCGATTCACTACTTGCACAAACGCTTGCTTTCATTTCCTCGCTGCACGAATTTCCTGGAGAGAGTATAGTTCGCCTCACTTCTTGAGTGCAGTAAAACATCGTTAATACGGACACCGATAAGCCGGACAGGCCAAAAAAACAGAATACAAGGTTTGAAATGTGGCTAGAAGTCAACAAGAGAACTTCCCACAGAAAAGGCAGTCAACCACCGATGAAATTCTGTTTCCCGCAGACTTTGTACTGTACTGTATAGTGTATTTAGACCTATGCCCTTTAAATACACCATAATAAACGTGTTTTGTTGCTATAAACTGAATTTTAATGCACTTTCTACTGTTCTTTTAGGTTATTTCAGTTAATCCGAACTTTCGTTAAGCCGGTCAACTTATCCTACCCATTAGTCCGCATTAACGAGGTTTTACTGTATATGTTTAATCAACAGTGCTAAGTTTCATATTTCACTGCACAGAAACTGCAAGAAAACGGTTGCTTAACTATTAGCAGAATAGTTACTTTAATATAAAAAATGTAGTTAGCGTGTGCCACTCGTGACAATGGAATAAATACCTCATGTATAATGATATTGTTATATTAAGTGTCCTTTGCATTAATTTTTGAACTTCCTGGCAAATTTGAAGGCCAAATTTCGATTTACAGCGTGTCTCACAGTACCATGGAAAAGCATTTACACCGAAGTAACATATTTAAAAAAACACAAACACACGATAACATTCACTAAAATAATGCACTTAGAGTACTCAGAAACAAAACTGTATTTGCACTGAAGTAGTGTATTTAAAGTTCGCAGTAACAAGAAATAAAAGCATTCTGAAGTAACGTATTTAAAACATATTTTATAAATTTAGTTACTAATCTCAGTCGGCGCAGGAAAGCGTACTTTCATAGTCACAGTAAGCGTACTTCCTTGGGTGTACTTTTTCCACACATTAAGAACTTAAAAAATACAATAGATTAGACATAGTTTATCTTTTACTTCCATACAAGCGAATGTGTGGCGAAACTTACCTTGCATAGGACTGGGACCAAAAGAGTCCTCAAGAGGGCGCTCAATTTTTTATTTCATTTCATTGGTCTAATATCGCAGTAAAGGCGAAATTGGGATTCACATTTTTAAAAGAATTCAAGAGATTATTATTATCAACACAGATAACGAAAGAACAAATATCAGGTTGTTTAAAGTTTAAACGTTTAAAGTTTAAACGTAAACACTGCTGTATATGAGACAGACTACATTTTATAATTTGCAATTCTTTGCACCAATTGCATCTACCGTTCATCAGGACCTGGTCTGTATATCTCTATTAAGGGGATAGAGAAATACACACGTACTTTGTAAATTACACTTGAGGCATAAACATTAATATTGTTTCCATCTTGTTGGTCATGTGATTCACCAAAGAAGAACCCCATAAACATTACGTGAGAGATGTAACACTGCAAATTAAGAGGGGTGAACCCCCTGAACGCGTTTATAGCATCGCAAAGAGGGAAACAACAACTGCAATATTGGTGGCTTCCCCGCTCCCCACTACCCTTGCCAGCATATTGAGCGCCCGCCGTAAGAACTGCAAACACCTATAGTGTCCCACTTCAATAGGTTCAGTTTCGTTAAAAGAAAAATTGGAAAGCAGGCTGCGTGGCGGAGCTGTTATCACATCGCGCCACGATTCCAGGGGTCCCAGGTACGAATCCCAGCCTGGGCATGGATGTTTGTGAGTGTCATGTCATCACTCATCGCCATCTTCGCAAAACTAGCACAAAAATCGAAGTAAAATGAATAAAAAAAAGCAAATCAATCAAAAATTGGAAACTCTTGTGCGAATTGGAACGAGAATTCGAGCGGTTTTACTGGTTATTTGTTATATTTCGTCGCGTGAAAACGAGAGGGCACGCTTTTTAAGGTCCAGGAATCCATGAATTCTAATTGATTCTATTGCGTTCCGTAACAGCACCGGAAACTTTTTTCAAGCACAAATTAAATTCAGTTCAAGTTGCGTATGGTTTCATTCAATACTAAACTTGGAGCGTATTAAAATTTATCCGGGGAAAAGATTCACGAAACGAATTCAAATTCTTTACAGATAAATAGGTTCTTAACGGTCCAGAACACATTCACGGTTGCTGATTTTCTCTCCCGGACCGGAATTGAATTTATTTACAATTTCTGGACCTCTAACAACCCTGACAGAGGAACGTAACTTCAATTTATCGAATTTACAGAAGAGGAAATAATGTATTCTCAGGAATATATGTCTAACACTCAAAAATAGAGACTCCACCTTACTGCTAAGGAGCTAAGGATTAGAAGAGGAGATGTATCGAGATGTGAGATTTCTTGACACCGAATATACTCCTCGTGACCATTGGTGCAACAAACTACACAATGCACAACAAAAAGGTAAAGTGCTCCCCCGTGCTTAGCACCACGCCATGAAGGCGTATAGGGGGTGTGGGGGTAACGCCCCACATTTTCTTGATCCGGTCATGAGTGGGGGTGATGTGATCAGCATCACGTCCCTGACCGCCTTTACGCCCCAAGGTTTCCCCCAGGTACCCATGTCATTCGACGCTGGGTGGGCGCCGGAGCCGCTTCCAACGTTAGAAAAGTTCGCGGATTTGAACCGGCCGGGGATCGAACCAGGGACCTTGAGCATGGTAGTTACATGTTACCGACTGAGCCACCAAGGCCGCAATGCACCAAATCTATCTATATATAGATATGAGACACATGGCTCATTATAATAAATCTTATACCTTTCTGCACAACTCACAACAACTCACGTAATTTTGATCATGGTCCAAGAATTTTCCAGTGTCTTAGCCAGTGTCTCAATCAATTTATTTTCATTTCCTTAATAGCTTTCATTTCTCCTTCCAACTCATTTCTTACTTTATGTGTTCATATCAGACGATCCATTCTTCGTCATAGCGACACTTATTGTCTTCGTAGCGTCCTGGCCATACAACGCTACACTTCATTATCCTCAGTTCCGGGAATATGTGGAGAAAGGCTGCGCATAACGGTAGACAAGGGGAGGAAACCAGTGGGCTGATAAGAAGTACACGCTGCTGCTAACGACTGACAGCTGCAGCCACATTTTCCCCTCCTTGCAGTCACTTCCTCCCTCACGCGTTCATTGGACGAGTCACTACTTGCACAGGGATTTAGTTCGATTGCTCCAGAGATTCCCGAAATATAGTCCCTTTCTTAATTCTTTATCCAAATGTTCATAGAAAAACAGGGTGAGACAAAAGTCAGGTTACATAGGAAGTTTCTGACTGTGAGTGAAGGAAGATTCTGACAAAAGGGTAGAGGTGATTTTCTTGAGTCGCCACCGCGGTCTCCAGACCTGTCACCGATGAATTTTTTCCTCTAGTGTCATTTAAAGGAGCTCGTCTACTCAGTTAAGATTCAGAACATCCAGCATCTGAAGGAAAGCATTGTGCAATGTACAGACATGATTATGACGGACGTTCTGCAAAAGGTTCTGGAGAACTGGAAACGTTGCGTGCACAAATGCATTGATGTTCAAGGTGCACCCATTGAAGATATACTATAAATCCCTATGTAACATGACTTTTGACTCACCCTGTATATAACCTCAGTAGAATATGGAACAACAATCAAGAATGGCTTCTTTTAGCGTCACGATAGCTAATTTAGCGTTTAGTAGACACAATTCATTCACAAAATCTGTCTGCCATTTTATATGACGAAATCCATTGACGAGACAAACGCACTTTATACCCATCATCATCTGTTACGTAAATCTACGGAATATTAGCCAATGGGAGAGTCACGTAATACAAAATGCCTGCGGTGTGGATCAAGGTCTTATTCATTTTGGCAACCGCTGATTCTGATCTCTGTCCAAATTGGAATATTACCGGGTGGCGAGAATGTTTACAGGAGATAGCGCATACTGTGCAAGCATACGTCACAACGTTGATATTTCAAATCGGGTGGTCCTTGCAACTGGATAACTTACTGTGTGGGCGGGAGGACTTGCATTATCAGGGCTGTGATACGAAAAATCGGCTTTTTAATATACAGCGTATAACAAAAGTCTGGGAACACTTTAAAAAAATTATTCTAGCCAAACGAGTAGCATTACAAAGTAACAAAGTACATCATTTCAAAGAGTAAAGTTGTAAGTTTTTTCCTCATTGCAGGTGTTACGAGTAGTTCCATATATAGTCGCTAGGTGGTGTCATAATCAAGATGGCGCTTTCTAGAGCAGGTCTTTGTCTTTAGGATATAACTTTTGCACTAATTGTAGTCTGTAAGGTTTCATGTTTAATTTTTTACGCAAAACACGCCACACAGTCATTGTTGACATTTCCAACTCACGTAAAGCTCTGCGTATAGATTTTCTCTGACTCCTTGTGAAAGCTTATTTCACTCGTTCAATGTCATTTTCACTCACACCTGGTCGACCAACCCTCTTCTTGACACACAAACACCTAGTTTCAAAAAAACTTTACATGCCAATTGTAGATTGCCTTCCTGGTTGGTGCTGCTTTCCCGTACTTCATCCTAAATTTTCGTTGGGCATCCGTTGCACTCTTTTGTTTTGTCAAATTCTAGCACGCAGAAAGCCTTCTCAGCTCCAGAAAGTGCCATGTTGATTATGACACCATCTAGCGACGATATATGGAACTAGACGTAACACCTACAATGAGAAAAAACTTACAACTTTACTCTTTGAAATGATGTACTTTGTCACTTTGTAATGCTACTCGTTTCGCTACAATATATTTTTTAAAGTGTTCCCGGACTTTTGTTACACGCTGTACATGCCCCCGTGTCAGGGCAACGGTGGTTTTTTTTATTGTAATATTTTATTCATGTTAATCAATTAGGTAATTACGTGTACAAAAATATGTAAAGTGATTAGTGTAACTAAATTTATTATGCATTTTTTAAGTTCATATATTCCCTGTATAGAAACTATGTAGCACTCTGTTATTTCTTCGTGTCTCGAACGTTCAGGGAAAGGCGGGTATTTTTTAGCTGTTAAAAATCAAAAGGAAGGGCCGTTGGCAACAAACGCCAACCAAACGTAATAAACTCCCAGATGAGAGTGGGGGAGGTTGGCTGTTGGAACTGAGACTTGGAAGGGAGAGGCTGTTTTGCTTCGGTCAGCTCGGAGCGGAGGACAGATCTCCCCGCAACGGATGCTGTAAGAGATTGGATTGCCGATCGATTTACAGGTAAAAGGTAGTTTGTTCTGGATGTTCTTTTGACAAAATTACGGTGGCCAGGCCTTGTCGCCGTGGAGTGTAGTCAAATCAATGTGCACGTCGGGCGACCTTGCGCCCAACGTTTTCTTGGGGTAACGCTAGTCTTACCTTGTGACAAGCGTAAAGCATCCAGGTACAAACATTACACATTTCCAACATCGTAAAATTAGAGTATTGGCCCTATAATTAGAGAAATGAACGTTAGAATACGGCTTGTATATATTTAAATTTACGTTAATTAAACTGTACAAAATAACCAAAATTTCTGGGTTTAGTCCACAGTTCTGGACAAGGTAATTTATTCCCTACATCAATAGGGTTTCGCAAAGGTTATCCGTTGTCTCTTGGTATTTTGTAGTATAATATGTAATTATGTTGACTTGTTGCAACCCACGTGCATTGCCGTACAAAGAAAGATACATCTAGACAAATCAGAGCCATGGACAGAGACTTAAGTGCGGAGGTAAAGTGAGGGGCAGGAAAGTAACAAGGTACAGGGTGACACAGAAAAACGGGAACTTTTGAAAAGCGTATCTACTGGCAACACTGCGTAGTTGTCAGCACTGCATAACGGTATCCTGAGCAACAGACAACCTTGCCATTTAGTAATCATGGATCAGTGGAACGGTCAACATCGTGCTTTCGCCATACAAATGTTATCTCTCGATTTGGTGACTTTCCCTGGCCACCAAGATCCCCGGATTTATCCGTATGTGATTTCTTCTTGTGGGGCCACCTTAAGAGTCAGGTGTACACGTCTCAGCCAAGAAGGATGAATTGAAGCAACGAATTAAAGACGAAATTCGTGCCATCCAACCTGACATGTTGCAGCGATCAATGAGGGACCTTAATGGCAGATTGCAAGAATGCAGAGCCAGCAAAGGACTCCATCTCAAGGACGTAATTTTCAAAAAGTGATACTGTGGATTACTGTATCTTAAATGGCAAGTTGTAACAGTTCAATTTCTGTCAATATGTGTTTTCTTAACTGATTTCTCTATTATCTGCCAACACTGCGGGGGGAAATGGCGCATAATTTAAATCCTGCTTTACTTTTGGACACCCTTATTTCGAACAATCATATCATTTCAGTGAAAATACTGAAACATTTAGGGGGGCTCCTATGCCAGCAACGATGTTCCAGAGCGGCTCACAGTTTGGGAACCACTGACCTAATAGATAGAGGAAAATTTAGGAGAAAGTTAAATTGTAAAAGGATGTTAAGACCATGATAAGAAGCGTATTCCCCCGAAGTACCTCCTCCATACACTCAGAGAACTACATGCATCATATGGATTGATGCACCAGAATGCATCGACTGATGCTCTAAAGTGTGTTTTATGACTTCTTCAAAGAATCAGATTCACATTTGCTTTTGGGTGCATTTTTGTATGTCGTGAAACAAACACAAAAGTGCATCATTTCATTCAAGCGAGGATTTCTTTCAGTCGAGATGCACTTCAATGCATCAGTTGATGCGTTTTGATGCACCTTGATGCATTTTGATGCACCAGAATGCATCTTTTTTGATGATGCACTTAAACGTTTCGTGTGAGCTACATAAACTCTGTAGTTTAGTAGCCTACACCCCCGAGGACAATTACGCATATTTCTCTGAACACAATACAATAATTAAGAAGCAATTTGTCTTTACTTCTGGAAACCTTTCCAAGATATCATCATAATTTCTTCTTTTGACAGTTCATACACGTAACACCTGTCCTAAGGCTCATTATTCTAATCATGCTGAGTAGGTTAGGCTGCCGAGGTGGGCTGTTGTAGTAGCGTTACACGTTTGTCACTTAAAAATACTCACAAGCAAAAGACGTAATGGCCAAAATAAAACGATACATCACCCAGGTTGGCACAGTTTTCTCAAAAAGTCAAAACTTTTATCTAAACCTCAATTTAAATGCCTAAACGCATCCCTGAAGATGAGAGCAATATATGAGCTCGCCGTCGTCGCCTTGTAATGAAGGGGTTCCAGGTTGAATACCCGGTGAAGTCACATAGTGGTTCGGATCCCACTTTAAACTGTAGGTACAGTCTCGATTAGCCTTACTGTGCACAAAGTAGACTTAAACCACTAAATCAATCAATCAATTAACCTAGTTGATAGCCCGAGAACACTTGTTCGAACCACGTCGCCAAGAAAGCTACAATCCCTATACGTAAATTCTAGATAAATTCTAGAAGAGACAACCTTGATTTCAAGTTTAGTTGTTTGTCGTGTGGAGAGAGAGGACAAGTTTTAAAGTCGTAGATGGTGCTACTGCTGCAGTTTATTGTGTCATTTAAACACTTGTTAAACTCTGTGTATCAGGATGTCAAAGCCACTTGGAGCAACGAAAGCTTCTCCCTCAATTATCCCAGCACTTGTGTTGCGGTTGGGTGGAAACTCGACAGCAGGTCCAAGGCATTACGCGCTGTAGTGAACACGTTTCGCAGACCAGTGATCCCACAACCAGCGAGTCCCACGATATCCCTTTTCTGCGTGCAAAATTTCCCTTTTCTAGACAAAATTTCCCTTTTCTAAGTAAACAAATTCCCTTTCCAATGAAAAAAAAAACCTTTCATCTAACAAATTTAAATTACAATCACGAAACTTTACCAATTATTAGTGTTATTTCTACTGATCCACAGTAAATACCAATTTATAAAAATTAATATATAATAATAAGGAAGAAATAAAAAAGTCCTCATTTGGCCAGTGCGCTCCTTAATTCTAATTGGTACTTCAATGAACTTGAGGATGGTATTTAAGGACCAATTTATATTTATTTTCTGGCCTGAGGAGAAAAAAAATATTTTACAGGATCGTGAAGTAAGGCTCTCAAATCAGGATTAAGCTAAGCAACATGCGAGACTAGCTATGAGGATGTGATGGAACGCATGAAAATTGACTGAACTGTACCCGTTAAGCTCTCCATATGACGTCATAAACTAGAAAGGAGATCTATGAAAAAGATGAATGTGGGAAAGAATGAAACTGTAAAGAGACTGTTAACTTTGGAAGTTGTTGACAAATCACTATAAATATTGTGTTTTAGATGCTCCGACCGTCTTTCACAAGCGAGAAAGGGTGCAAATTACATACTTTCTGCTCTAGCCTGTAATTTCATACTCATTCAAGAGCACAATGTTGCCAGTTCGGGTGTGCAAAATTTCTCAAAATATCACTCTCGCTAAGACATAATAATTCACCTATATATATATATATACAGGGTGGCTCAAAAATTCACTTAAAACCCTCGGTACGAGGCCACTGCAGCGCGCAACGTGGAAATGGTGATGACCAATCGTTGCCAGGTCAAGGGGGAACCACATTGACGCCATCCGCGTAGTCGGCGGCCATCTTGATGTCCGCCATCTTGAATTCAACTTCAGAATTTTAAATGGGAAGGGGGTGATATGATATATCAAATCAGGCTAGAATTTCACGAGAAATGCAATGGTGAAGGTTTTTTCGACATTTCTTTAACCAGTAAAAAGTTATGACTGAATTCTTGTATACCAATTTGCTCCTTTTCGAGGTGTTAGAAAAATGCCTTAAAATTTGTTTAACGCATCGGTAATGCATCGAGATCAAAGTGACGTCTAGGGAGATCCATGAAGAGCTGCGCATTATGAATGGTTGTTGCGAACAATTACAGTGTGATGCTTCCATTAAATGAAAAGTCCTTCACAGTGACAAGGCTAATGTTTATGTTCATCAGGAAGTTCATAAACAATAAACAAATTGGTATACAAGAATTCAGTCATAACTTTTTACTGGTTAAAGAAATGTCGAAAAAACCTTCACCATTGCATTTTTCGTGAAATTCTAGCCTGATTTGATATATCATATCACCCCCTTCCCATTTAAAATTCTGAAGTTGAATTCAAGATGGCGGACATCAAGATGGCCGCCGACTACGCGGATGGCGTCTATGTGGTTCCCCCTTGACCTGGCAATGATTGGTCATCACCATTTCCACGTTGCGCGCTGCAGTGGCCTTGTACCGAGGGTGTTAAGTGACTTTTTGAGCCACCCTGTATATATACGTATATATACAAAAACGTGTTTATTTCTCTTCATGGAACAAGACTGGCTACTCCAAGCAGCTGATAAAAATCAAGTATAATTCCAGGTTTCGGAAGCGATATTTTCAAATACTCAAGAACTATTTATTAATGTTTATATTAATAAAATGTAATTGGTATTAATATGTTTCCAAAATATTTAGGAATTGTTTCCCCAAGTACCTTCATCATACAAAGTAGATGACAAAATTACACTAAGGAATGGCAGGGGAATTATAGTGATGTACATTGCACCTTGCTCAAGTTTTCCTGCCTTAATTTACCATTTAGTCGTCAGGTCTGGTAGAGGTAGCTCAAATTTAATGGTGGCTGGCCAGCGGGGCAGTTTTAAAAGAGCTCTCTGCTCATGCGCGTGGGTAAAACACAGCGCTCTGTGGGAGGAGGGTTCTCTGCAACATCAACAAATGTAGACTCACCTGGAATATGCACATAAGATATCAGCAGGGATATTCGGAAAATGAACAGGATCCATTTCTATGCACGTGTGCCGGCGTTTGAGGTGAAAACTGTTAACTGGGTAGATGTTTGGTCCAGCCTTGGGGCTAACTGGAAAATGTTTGAATGTTTAACATGGTTAAGTCAGCACCCGCTTTGCATAAATATTGCTGTGATGGGATAGCATCCCCCCGCATCCCTCCTCACTTCGGGAACTGCATGTGTGTACTCACTAGACACATGGGAATGGGTATCATTGAATTGCGACCAGCTGTCTGGACTGGGCTTTGAAAAAAAAAAAATCAGAAACTTTGGGAAATTTGTTCATTGTGGTTGAACAGTCTGCAGTGTTATTGTTGTGCTTCCTTTGTAAGTAATTCACTGTCGATTTTCATAAGCACGGATAGTGAAATGCATTTACTTTAAAGATTGTTAATTTCGCGCCGGCCTCCGTTGCAGAGTGGTTATCACACCGTACTACGACGTCAGAGGTCCTGGGTTCGAATCCCGGCCTGGCCATGGGTGTTCTTTGTGTGCGCTCTCATAATATCATCACTAGGGCTCAGATAATTATGCATATTGCATATGCAAATGCATATTTAAGGCTTTTTAACTAAAAATGCATATTTCATATGCAGGTGCATATTTGTATGAAAATAAGTTGATATTGTGCATATTTTTGCACCCACAACCAACACCGAGCATATACTGTATTTATTTTTCTTCTCCTCGCTTCTCTTCTCTTTTCTTTACCTTTTCTCTGTCTTTCTTCTTTCCTTTTTCCTGGATTGTATGAAATGTGGCAAGTACGTCATTCTCACCTCAACAATCGACTAAGCTGCCAATGCTGCGTGCAAAGGGTTACAACTTCAAACAAGCATCAAAATTATAGAAGATATTAAAGAGGCCCTCGCCCAGGTTGAAGACTCTTTAAGCCTTGCAATTAAGGGGTCCCTGGTTCGATACTGTAAAGGGGGGACTCAGCACATATAAGAACAAAACAAGAGGACAATATACACACAGACTTAAAACACCAAATAATTGGATGCAATATTGAAAAAAAGTTTTTTTCTAAGCCTTGAACCATATTAATTGAAAAAATCTGTGTAGCGAATGAGCATTCAGAATAATGCATATCCATTGCCTGGCATGTAATATTTGATACAGTACCCGCCCAAATTATATCATATTTTCATTTTTTGAGGATAACTTATTTGAGCCTACTTCAATTCATCTGCTAATTTCGACATATTATTAGTGAGGTATATCACACAGTTGAAACAGGTATACAGCATCGAAAACTCATTTTCAAATTTTACAGAATTTATTTTGTCATTTTGGGTAAAGCAGCAAAAAACTAGTCATCATTATTACACTCAAAATTAGTCTACTATGCCTATTCTGCTGTGCTCTAACAACTTCAACGTGAACAATCAGCTAATACTTCGTAGGAAATCCCTTGCTATCAATCACAGCTTGGCATCTACGTGGCATGGAATCGAGGAGAGTATCGATGACAGACTGGTCGATCTTCTCCCACTCGTCCTTCAGCTGTCTGAACTTCTCATCCGCAGAAGTGACTCTGGTGCCTCGGAGACGTCGGCTGAGCTCCTCCCAGAGGTGTTCTATGGGGTTCAGATCGGGACTCTGGTTGGGCCACTCCATAACTGGCACTCTGCGCTGCGCAAACCACCCCGTGACGTCCTTCGAACGGTGCTTAGGGTCCTTGTCTTGTTGGAAAATATAACTTCTGCCCATGCTGCGATGAGCCCACGGCAGCATGATTTTTTCCAGGATGTTCTTGAAGACATGCCGATCCATGATTCCATTGATGCGTTCCAGGGTGCCAGTGCCGAGGGAAGAGAAGCACCCCCACACCATGACCGATCCACCACCGTACTTGACTGTAGGAAGCTGATACTTATGGTGGAATCTGGTGCCTGTAGGACGTCGTACCCACTGTATACCGTCAGTCCTGAACAGCAGATACTTCGATTCGTCACTCCAGATTACGGTATTCCACTCACGACGAGTCCAGTTCAGATGTGCCTTGGCCCACTCAACACGTGTCTTCTTATTCTTCTCAGAGACAAGCGGTTTCTTAACTGGCCGACGTCCATTCAGTCTGGCAGCCTTCAGCCTCTTCTTTATCGTCCGTATGGATGGCTGGAGATGTCCTGGACTCGCTCATTTCCGTCCAATATCCACTGCAGTATGTCAGGGATTCTCCCGAGACATATCCTATCCACGACACGGTCTGTGATGCGTGGTCTCCCAGTCTTCTTCTTTACGTATCCTCCGTGGACTCGCCACCGCTTCAGAAGTTTGCTCACAGCCGACTAGCTGATCGAAAACTGCTCTGCCAGCTCCTTCTGAGTCCTCCCTTGGCAATGGCCTGCTACAATCACATCTTGTTGCGCCTTGGTGAGATCGAGCACTTGCTTTGTTTTACCCATCACTGAAATTATTATTATAATACATTTCAACAAAACAATTACAGATTGAGATAGAAAAACATTTCTAAAATGAAGATTTAAAAAATACGGAAAATCGCCATTTTCGAAAATCGGCGAAACAATCAATTCTGCTTTTTACCATTGCACACCACGCTGGCTACGGTAACATAATAGACAGTTCAAAGTGCTGTAAAAATCTCATAGAGATCGGATAAGTCCCCAAAATGTTATCCTCAGAAAACCTGAATATGATATAATTTGGGCGGGTAATGTAGTTTGTAATATACAGCATTTATAAATTAAACGGGATTTTAAAGCGCATATTTAAGTGCATATTTTACACTTTTTAGTGCATATTTTGCATTTTTTTTAGTGCATAACTATCCGAGCCTTAATCATCACTCATCCTCATCGTTGCGATTAGCCAAAAGTGGCAGAAAATCGAAGTAAAATAAATCAAATAAATAATTTTCGCGATTTGTTTTATTTCATTAGTTACGTGATAATTATCAAAAAGTTCCCAAGGATGCTTCCACATCAATTTCATTGCTCCCAACGACTTGGGGGGGGGGGTTCTGCCCCGCCAAATTTGCATATAGTGACAGCTATTATGTATTTTTAATAAATATAATATAAAATATATTATTTTATATAAATATATTTAAATATATTTATATTATATTTATAATATAAAATATTGTTGATTTCCACCCTGCCCCTCCCCATCTGATCGCTCCAGTATCTACGGAAAGCAAAACCGCTAAATTAAGCTCTTCTTCTCGTTGCAGGCTTCACACTTCTTAAAAAAAATATTATGTTTCAAGTATTGAACAAATTATATTAATAGCAGAGTTCAAAAAAGGAGTTCAAAAATAGTATCTCAATGTATATTTCTCGATTATACTTACGGAGCTTTCTTTCTTTTTGAGTTCAGTGGCAGGATTGCAATGCTCCACGTTGCGGGGTCACAAAATGCAATGCCCCACGTTGGGCGCCACAAAATGCAAAGCCCCACGTTGCGGCACCACAAAATGCAACGCAACGTGCCACCACTCGCAACTCCAGGGTATGGAGATCCGAATTGGTAACACACCGCTCCTTGCTCCGGCTGGTCAGTTGGGAGCACCAGTTCTCACCCAGGGATCGGGATTAAGGCGATCCACATTCCTCCAGGAAGGAAACCACCGAATTGCGACACGTGACAGTAAATAAAATTCCAAATACTTTATAATTAAAATGTCCAAAATCTTTAATCACGAATCGCGCGCATACATACTGATTCGCACAAGTTAAAAGTTATAATTTGTTGGGTCATGCGCGCTCGCAGGAAGTGACAAGCAATTTATTTAACACGGAAGTCCGCTCACCGCCTTCACAGTTAATAGCAAGACCTCAACTGCTACCTCAAGCGCGAGGCGCAGCATAACAGATTGTTCTAACTTACAATACAAACTCATAACATAAAATAACACAAGAAAAACTGATAATTTATATAACACATCAATGTTAATTAGCGATAGTAAGCTAAAGTTCAGGTTGGCAACAATTAAAAATGCCAACGTGCAAGTTTTTACATCGCCAAGAACACGAAGCGTGGTTCCCCCACTCCTAACATAAACAGCCAATAGGAATACGATATTTTATTGAAAACGAGGGAGAAATACTTTGCTATAATATTACAATATTAAACTATATAGAAATAACTAAACTGATTTTATCAAATAAATCATATTTGCCCTTGCACATAAAAATGATTAAATAAAGATTTAGTTTATAACGAAGACAAATTACTTCAATCTTGTACATTGTTGAACAAAAATCGATATTAAGAAGAGATGTATTTAACTTGTGCTTAAACAATGAAAACGTTGCATATATTATTTGGGATAATTATTAGCCTATGAATTCTGAATAAATGTTGCAAAAATACGCGAATAATATTATAACATAAGATTAAACGTAAATATATACATGAATTATAAAAACAATTAAGTATAAATAATTTAATCCAAGTTCTTAACTTGAAAGTATACGAATAAGATAAATGCCAATATACAACTTAAATCTGCCTAACATGGCGGTCGTTACAGGATTTACTCATGATATACGTGGCGGGCATTGATACATGCATGCCTTACTAAGGTTGAAACCTAAAACCCTTGAATTTATAACGCGCAACGTTTACCACTGCGCCACCAACCTTGAACATGATATTCTGGTTCGTCAAAGTTCGTTTTACCTCACGATTCGAACCCTGGACCTCTTGATTACAAGGTGACAGATTAACCACATCACTGGGGAATCCCAGTTCTGTTTCGAGAATGTCGTCACGTCAAGACAAAACACAACATTCTTTTGTGAATTCAGATACGTTTTTATCACTCTTGTAATTCATAGGTCATTAAGTTTACGATTGTTGTGTCATCTCTGTCTAACAATGGGAAACTTAAAAAAGCACTAGTCCCATTAAAATAGCTTATCTAATTTGTCCTACCACCACTTTCCCATTCAGCATTGTCTTCACTTACTCTAAGACGATTATTATACGTTAATCCAATATTTGAGATGATCTGGGGGCATAATGACTTTACACAATTTTATTGTCTGTCCCAAGAACCATTGCATGTAATTATAGTGATTTATATTCAAGTCTTGCAATATTGTTGAAGATTTGCTTATTAAAATAAAGGAATTTGCACACAAGCGAAATGTGTATGTTAAATTCGCGACAATATAAACAAATTTTATTGCTGTATGGTAATTTAATTGCATGTGGCCAGGAATATTGTGTGAAAGAGCGAGCGTATTGAATTTTTAAGTGGTATATTCACTTTTCTATGGAAAGCGAATACCTAGGAGATAAAACTTAAAAGCTGGATATGTGACTGCTCGTGTAGGCTAATCGAAACTGGACTTGAAAATTAAAGTGGAATGATACGAATGTGCCTCTACCGGGCATGGGCGTCCGGAAGGGAGGGCAAGGGTGGCCGTGGCCCCCCTGGAAAATTAAAATCAACCTAAAATTATGTATTTCACAGATATAATTTCATTTTAGCCACAATAATATGTGATTAATTTTTGCATTAACACCATAAATTCAAATTTAAGCAATGTTTTTTTAGGGAACTACACTCTTTTGGGGAAAAATGTGACTTGTTTGCCCCCCGTGGAAAAAAATACCTTCCTTGCCCGTCCCTGGAAAAAATCCTGCGGACGTCCGTGCTACCGGGTATCGAACGCAAACACCCTGATAACGAATCCTCGAATTTTATGTTTTGAACCTATATTTTCCTTTACAGGTATGTAAGAAATAATAAGTTATGTCAGCGTTTCGTTATAAAACTCAAGGACTGATGAAGTTATATAGTGCCTAAAAAAAACTATTTCGCTTGTTAGAACTTATTTTAGTTTTTTGCTCCTAATTCAAGCCTTTTATTAGGTTTTCATATGTTTTTAAAGGTTTTACAGGATTTTTATGTCACACAGAGGCATTTGCTTTGTTTGGTCACGAAAAAATTCAATGACGAACGTGTTTGAAACATACCCTCTGTCGATTTCCTTTCCTCCATGGTGATTTTTCAAAGCTCTAAACAAAGCGAAATGTCTGGTACCACTGTTACCTGTACAGGCCAAAGTGCAAACTTCTGATCCGCGTGGACTTTCTCAATTTCGCGTCACTTCGGTGCTTTGTGGCATTCACGCCTTGCAAACTAACATTTCAGCATTGAAGTTTGCAACACTGACTATGCTTTTGTTGAAAGATTATTTTCAGCATATAAGGTGATCCTCACAAACACAATTGCAGAGTTTTACTGTGGATAACATGAAAAACGATTGTTGCCTAACTATACGGTGAAGAGTGGATTTTAATAGCAAATTTCCAATGGTAAGTTCTGCCATCGCCATAGGGTTAGGCAACACACATAACGTTATGCAAGATATAGGTGTCCCATTTTCATTGCCGGTGACTATACCTAATCAGTATTTTTCAGGAATTTTGAACTATTTTAAGTTTTTTTTAACCTACTTCAGGAATTTTCGAGCCAAACTTAAGATTTTTAAGACCTATTTTAGGATTTTAGAGCCTATTTTAGAAACCTAAAAGCACACTTTTTAGAACCTAAAAATCCTAGGTGTAATGATAACAAGCCCCTCGAAATAATGGGATGCACAATCACGTGTTAAAACATGTTACAAGTGCATTTTTTTTGCACATAAAACACATACAAGCTATCTATAAATCGGTGGCGACGCTAAATTACCTTTATTCTGGATACAAGCCTGATAAATGATGTGAATATAATGCAATAAGTTGAAATGCCTTGCAAACAACAAAGACTAACTAACTTACATTGGACTCCGCACAATTAGCAGCCACATCTACGAATGTAGATGATACCTACAAGAGTGCCAGGGGTCATTTTGGCCCTATACCCTGTCTCAGTTATCTCTAAAGCAATAATACCCCGATAATTGTGCTGCCCCTTCAAAAAACACCACTTGAATTCGAAATTATTGCATTCCTGCATCCCCATTATAATAATTAATGCAAATTACTATGACTGAAATCATATTATACGTGTGAAATATATAGAGGTTGACATTGGTTTTCTAAAGGGGAGATGTGGCCATATTTGTCCCCTTCCAGACGTCTTATCGCCGTTATTAAACGATATTGTGCTCTTAAAGAAAATGAAGTATTTTCAAGCCGATGAAAGTTCAAAGCAACTACGGGCGGTGAAGTGGCGCAACCATAGGGGCAGGGGGCATTGCTCCCCAATCTTGGACGGAAATCAATTCTAGGAGGGCAAGGGGGGGCAAACATTGAACTGAAGACAGAAAGGCTAGCAGAATCTAAGAGTAGCAGGACAATAGGATACTCAAGATGGGTGTGTATTTTTCACGTCTTTCATGCATTATTTCTTCCATATGGCCAAGAGCAACGGCAGGGAGGCACAGAGTGGAAAATGCCCCCTCAATTTCTAAATTTATACAAATAAAAATACATTTCGTAAAATTTTCTTGCTCGCTTCGCTTGGCAATGTCTGCATTTTTTTTAACAGTTTTGTCAAGTTTAGAGCTGTAACTGGAAGGCGGCGGGAGTCGGCCCTGGACGTCGAACGAACTAAATGAGAAAAAAAAAATGTAAAAAGAATGCCACGGCGCTCCATGAATTTTTTTGCACATTATTAAATCAATATTGCTTTCAGTTTGCAAAAATATGGATCTAAAATACATACATACATACATACATACATACATACATACATACATATATATATATATATATATATATATATATATATGTATGTATGTATGTATGTATGTATGTATGTATGTATGCATATATACACACCCATCAATGCAATAAAACTAAAACACTGGGATAAAATTATTTTTCCCTTTCCCGACTGAACTTTCATCAAGGCTTTTGCCCCCCTCCCCTAATCAAAGGTCTGCGCACGCCTATGTCCTAGGTCGTTTATTCTTGACACTTTGCAGCAAGAGTGGGATGCGGTACCGGGGAATAAGCTTTACGCTATTAAGCCCACCAGAGGTGCATGGCATTCCTCGGTCCGTTCCTTCCGTCGAGAAGAGAAGAAGTTCTTCTTATCCGACTGCGTATTGGACACAGCCGTCTAAGCCATGGTCACTGCTGCAGGGGCTGAACCTTCAATGTGTCGTGTCTGTGATGTCGTTTTAAGGGTTCGGGATATATTTCTTGAATCAGTGTTGCCAACTGTTGGGAGATGACACCAGTGGTTTCTTATAAACGTTTTTTTACCTTTTTGAAAAGAGCTGGTTTCTTCCACTGTCTGTGAGAGAGCTTTTAGTTGATTCTTACTTTTTAATGTGTTTGTCTTGTGAAGGCCCCTATACAAGCTCCCACTTTTAACTTTTCTCACGTGTTTTTAACACCCCTTGTTTTAACTCTTTTTAAGTCAGAATTTTAGGTAAAGGTACCCCGTGTACGTTGAAGGGTGCAAAAGGTGCCGAAACACCCAAAACTTTTAATTAAATCAATCAACATAATAAATGCATTTAAAATATGATATTATGAAAATGGACAAAGATAATACGGTAATTATACAGGGTGATTTTTTTAAAACTCATGGTTTTCTTTGTTGTGTAAAATTTGTAAATGAAGTATTATTTCCATGCGGTTTGTGGCAAATGAATAAGGAAGGATGGGAGATTTATTGGAGTATGTTTACCGGTTTATATGCATCCCGGTTAATATCACCCACGCCTCAACAAAAACAGCAAATATTCACCAGTGTACCTTTCGCGTCTATATGGTCTGGGGATTTGGATGCAGTGCGGAGGTTTAAGTTTCCTCCTGTAGATAGCACCGTTGTCATTGTCAACAATAACCAGGAAACTGAGCTGTTATATTGTTGTGCTGGAAAGTTGTGTGCTTTTGCGTAATTGTTGTGCTGAAAAGGACAGGACACACAGTAAGAATGGTGTACTCCTTGCAAGAACGTGTGTTTATCGTGAAAAGTTTTTGGAAAACTGATTCTGTTGTTGCTATGCAAAGGGCATAGAAACAAATTTGCCTCACGTTCTGCCCAGACAGGAACACAATATTGTCGCTAGTGAAGAAATGGGAAGAAACAGGATCGCTTCTGAGTGAGACAGGGAAGCATCGGACCCAGCGGGCAGGTGTTGTGGAAGATGCCAGTGCTCGAATCTTGAGGTTGCCCAAGAAATCTCTCCGTCGTTTGTCATAAGAAACCGGCTATAGCTATTCAACATGTCAAAAGGCAGCGAAAAGTGCGAAACTAAGGGCGTACAAAATTACAGCTGTTCAAGAATTGAAGGATCCAGATAAAGTTAATTACTGTAATTGGTTTTTAATATTTGTTGTGCATAATCAACTGATATTCTGAAAATAACGTGGTTTACTGATGAAGCCTGGTTTCATCTCTCTGGGTATGTTAATTCTCAGAATACACTGATATGGGCAGCTGAAAATCCACATAGTGTAATCGAAATTCCGTTACACTCACAGAAAGTTGGGGTATGGTGCGCTGTCTCAGCATCACGTATAGTGGGTCCAATCTTGAATGAAACAGTGAACACAGAGCAGTACAGGGCAATATTCATGGAATTTGTTGAAAGTTTGGAAGACATTGAACTCACACAGGGTTTTTTTCAACAGGATGGTGCTACATGCCATACATCGCATGACAGTTTGGCACTGTTTGAAAGTTTCTTTGCGAATAGGGTTATTTCAAAGGGATTGTGGCCTCCGAGGTCTCCAGACTTAACGTCACTTGACTTCTTTCTGTGGGGCTTCCTAAAGGGACGTGTGTACACAAACAACCCTACATCCCTGGAAATGTTGAAGCAGAACATTATCACTGAAATTGCGAACATTAGCGCAGAAACATTATGTCAGACAGCCCTTAACATGGAACGGCGTGTTCGACTTTGTTTACAGGAAGGAGGTCGACACTTTCAGCACCTTCTTTAAAGGTGAGATGTTATGTCATATGTCTGTGCCATAATTTTTGTTTTATTTATGTTTTTTGTGAATACAAAAAAAAAGAACTCATTTTCATTAATTCAGTTTAGCAAAAATCCAATACTTCAATGTTATTGTAGGGTACACTGGTGAATATTTGCTGTTTTTGTTGAGGCGTGGGCGATATTACCCGGGATGCATATAAACCGGTAAACATACTCCAATAAATCTCCCATCCTTCCTTATTCATTTGCCACAAACCGCATGGAAATAATACTTCATTTACAAATTTTACAGAACAAAGAAAACCATGAGTTTTAAAAAAATCACCCTGTATTACTGTTTACATTGCTGTAATGATTGGATTATTCTTACAACGTTTGCATTGAATAAACAAAATATTGAATACAAGGTGTTACCTATGTTCAACTTTCCTCCAAAATTGGAGTGATTATGTTATTTTCCTGTGCCTCTCTAATGGCGCAGTGGTAGCGTCGTCGCCTTGTAATCAAGGCGTCCCGGATTGAGGCACATTGTCCTTCGGATCCCACTTTAAACTGTAGGTCCAGTCCCGATTAGCCATACCGTGTATGGACTTAACACACCAACTCAAGCAATCAATCAATATTGTTATCTTCCAAACAAAAAAATTGTTCATAATTTCTTCCGTTCTAAAATTTTTCATCCAGATTTTTAAAATTTCCATCCAGTCTCCAGATGCGCCACAGTCGCCGCGATAGGGCCTTGTACAGTCACGGACATTTCTGGGTTGTAACAATGCCATTGCCTCTCAATGGGATCCTTACAACAGAAGTGTCCGTAACAAATTTATCTCTGAAACTAGAGAGACAGGAGTTTGTAGATGCTTTTGTGAGGTGATCGTGGCCCCCTGGGCCCCCTCAGTGCCACCAGTTACCATTATAAACAGACACTGGCACGACTGAATAAGTTGCTTAGTTAATCCACCTGGATTTGGTGATATTTTCCTAATTCATAAAATTCTGGTCTTTGTATCGTGGGTTCGTCTTGATTTATGCACGTTGGTCTCAGCCTCGCCTCGAATTCCGAGCGTCATCAAGACAGGGTCCGATGGAAAAAATCTAACGGTCTTAATAATTCACTACATCTGGCAACCCTGCATTACTTGCAGTTACGTACGTACACGCTACGCGAACGCCACCTTTCGGCGGTCGAAGAGACAAAATGTGAGAAGCACGTGATTGTCAAGGTCGACCTGCACTTGCTCTTTGATTACGGAGGAAGACGTGAGACGCGCGCCGGGAAACAGTCGCTAATTTGCTAATGTGACGTAGGTTTGAAGGGTACTTGCCAATTAACACGTTCATAGGCGCCGACTCCATGGGGCTTCGGGGGCAGAGCCCCTCAAATGATTTTGCTTAAGAGGATCTTATGTATTATTTTGCTTCTCTTGTAAGTTTACTCTGAATTGTGCCACAATACACATTTGAAATGTTCTAGACCATCAACTTTGGGGGGCTATGGCCAGAGACAGCAAAACACATGACTTATTACTATATACTAAGTATATAATTATGAGTATTGTTAACATTTTTACTAAAAAAAAAGAGTTTCAAAAGACGATGTGCATGAACTAGGAGAGTGGATGGGACATTCGGGCTACAAATAGCTCTCACATGACCTTCAGAACGAGATCATTGATATATTAGGGAGATCTGTTTTGCGCTCCGTGGTAGCAGATATTACAAGTCGGGAATATTTTGCTATTATAATTGACGAAACTTGTGACATATCCATCCGTGAACAACTGATATTTTTGCATTCGAACTGTAAATGAAAATTTTAATATTTTTGAGGAATTCATTGGCTTTTAAGAGATTAAGAACACTGAGGCCAAAACTTAGAAAAGGGAGGGAGTGAGTCATTCATTCGTTTATTTCAGTGATCAGATCCCCCCAATAATTTTAACAAGTCGGCGCCCCGGCGGGGCAGAGGGAAAACAAACCATAGGCATAGGTTTGCGCACGGGGGGGGGGTAATAATAGAACTTATAAGCCGACGAAAGTTCCAAGCATCTACGGCGGGTTTATTTCCTTTGAAATTGAACTCTCACTTCGTATTCTAGCAAATTACTTGTTATGAAGACTCACGAATTTTATTCGTTAGCCTAGTTTTGTTACACCTGCGTGGTTGCAGAAAAAAATGTTGGAAATAAATAAATTATGTGTACTTGTCTTGAATCTCCCGTACGAAATCATGTTTGTATATAAATTAGTCTGGTATCGAACCCGGGACCCCTTGATTGCAAGGCATCGACGCTACCACTGCGCCATCGGGGAAGCCCCACAGGCTAAATCAATATAAACAAAGGAGACGTACCTGATGGATTAAAAGTTTGGAACATCAGCATATAGCCCATCATGTTTGTAGCACAGCAGAATTGTGGGTCATGTTCTGGCCAGTGGCGGTTCCAGGAATGATACTTGGGAGGAGCGATATTCCAGCGGAACTCCATTCTAACCAATATTTACATAGATCTTATGGGAACAATACCGTATCAATCCCTAAGATTATATGTTTATTTTATTAAGTCTCTCTGAATGCTTCACGTTGACCAGGGCATTCACTTGTTTTTCTCAGTTGTCTCAACCTCTGAGGCATGTAAACAATGCACAGAGTTGTGCTATCGTAGAACTCTGAAATTTGGTGAATCCATTATGCAGACCTTGAGGAAGAGGATGGTGATAAAAAAAGAAATAGTTCAATTTTCCGCCACCAGGTTGAAATGTGCCGCTGTATTTCCATGATGGGTTGTACAAGTAATCAAGTTAAGTGATTTAGCTGAGTTATTAATTAGAAAGACATTTGATAGTGGCTGGAAGTTGCGAGAAAATAATCTCTCGTTTATTGCAAGATTGCAAGGTAAAGGCAAATACATAACCAATGGGAGCAGTTTACGTCATTATTACAACCCATCATGGAAGTACAGCGCCACATTTCAACCTGGTGGCGGAAAACTGAACTATTTCTTTCTTTATCACCATCCTCTTCCTCAAGGTCTGCATAGTGGATTCGCCAAATTTCAGAGTTCTACGATGCCTCAAACAGGCTACAGATGGCTCTGAGTTGGGTAGGTTTAATTTTGGCCACCCGGTACGTACATACAGCATTGGGGCTATTATTTATATATTTCATTCTGATTTGAAATGTAGATTATTACCAGAATACCCGAATAAAGAATTAGTAACAAATAATAATAATAATTATGATAATTGACATTACAATACAACATTACAATAGTTACAAGATGTCCATAATAACCATCCATAATGTTTTATACCATTGAAATAAAAGATAGCTTACATAGCTATATAATTCTGAGATGCAAATGAAATATAGATCAAATATAATGTATGCAAAAAAAAAAAAAAAAAAACTAGTCTAGGCTTTTGGGTGGATCCGCGCATGGTTCTGGCAGATATTTCGCAAAGATTAATACGGGGTCACGTATGTGAAGGCTCTCGTAACTCTCATGTTTTGTGATACCGGTTATTTCAGACTCTGTCATTGTTGAACCCCCAGACATGAGATGGGGACTTCTTGGAAGTTAGGTTAAGGGAGCTGGGTAATCTTCAGAACCTCTTGCCCACGAAAGGTCTAATTCAGGTAATGACACACTTTCGACGCGAATTGTGCCAGAACATGACGCAGAAGTCAGCTGTGCTACTAAAATGACGGTCTCCATACTAATGTTCCAGACTTTTAAAGTATCAGGTATGTGTCCACATCAAGCATTCAACCATAACCATCGTAGTGTCGAAGATAAAGTGGGGTACACCCACTTTGTGTTCATTCTTTAGGTCAGAATACAGGAATAGAGCACGGTCGATTCGAAACTAGATATGGCAATCCTGGGTAAGATATTAATACTTGGGTAAATGTTAGGGGTAGCAAATCATAGAAATTCTAGTGAATACATAGACACTCAACTAGAAAAGTGTCACAATCGACCATTGTGCTGGGATTGTATTGTCGTACCTTATTTCTGTGCACACAGGATTTGTGTGTGGATGTAGACGATGCCATAGGCGAACCTGTAACTTTTTTGCGAGAGGAGCACAGAACATGATGTAACCATATAGTAACACTGGCAATAAAGATTTCTCGGCATATTACAATCACACCAAGATAAATACAACGGTTTGTTTTATATCCAATCGAATTTGTGATCAAATAAACATATCGAGACTGGACATTCAAAATGGAATTCGAACCACTGTGCAATGTACACCGATGAGTCATTACATTATGACCACCTACCTAATGAGCTATCACATTATGTCCGAACTCCAATGTTCAGCTGTGTTTGATGAACCGTGTGCTGTGGAACATTGTTCTGGTCACCACTGTTGTACCCCGTTTCAGAGATGCTGGTACAAAGGTGCGGTGCCGTTTCAGAGATGCTGGTACCAAGGTGCCGTGCCATCACAATTTAACCTCTCTCAAACTGGGAGACATTAGTCGCTTTTCCCATTCTGACGCCGGAGACACTACTAACAGCCAGCCTCTATACCTGCCCTTCTATACCATGCTGCCAGCTTGTAACGTGTTACTCTCTGCACTCCAGGCGCGCTAAATGTTCCCGGGGCGGGGTGGTCATAAGGTAATGGCTCATTGGTGTACAGTCACCGGCAATAAAAGCGGGAGACCTACGTAGATCCTGAAATTCTCACTTTCCTGCAAGGTGTTATGTGTGTTGCCTAACTCTACGGCGGTGGAAGAAATTGCCATTGAAACTTTGCTATTAAAATCCACTTTTCGCCTTATATTCGATTTCCAGTGTCGACATATTTAAGTGCCTAGTAAATTTAGTCTCAAATTCATGTATATACGATAAATTTTGTTATTCTTTTACTATTTGGATAGGGATTGCTCCAACATTTTTTGTTTGTTGTATAATGCCATCAATACTTTCTATAATACTTAATCATCCATTTTGGGAAGGGCAAGGGGGGGGGAGAACTTGCCCCCACAACATTTTCAAGTTTACTAATATTTGCAAGTTAATGGTACTTTTGTTAAAGTTCTCGGATCTGAGAAGCAAAGGAATGAGTATTACTATTTCACAAAATGAAACTGTTATTTAGCAAAATAGTCTTGGACGCTGTTTATATGAGATAGAAAGCTTTAATATCCCCCTCCTACTCCAAAGTAAAGTCCCAAGTTCGATTTTCACCCACCAAAGTTAGGTTCCAAGTTACGCCACTGGGAGCAGAGTCCCTTTGTAATTGTACATCGAAGCAACTTACTGAAGTCAACTGCAAGGATTCAGTGAGTTTTGAGATCAATAGATTAATGAACTAGAGCACTGGCTCATAATGTGCTCCTACAAAAATAGAACAATAATCACACACAAACAAGTCAATAAACGCCGACCATCCATAGTATTTAAGTAATACTGTCAACATAATTTTTGCGAAATATTACAATCGACTAGATATAAATTTAAAAGTGGAATGAAAATATATTTGTGTTTACTAATTTTTAATAACATATATTTATGTACAATTAATTGTTGTTATATATTTTATATACTTTTCTAAAAAGTACAAAAATTTAGACACAATTGGAAGATTACACGTGCTGCCATCTACTCATGCTCTTCCAAAATATTTGTATTAACAATGATGACAGAATGGGATAAGCTTGAAAATGAATTTCCTTGTGCGAAATTGTCACGAACATTGGCATGCCCTCGCTTTATATATATCACTTAATATTATTGCCTTGTAACTAACAAGCTCCGGATATGATTTTCGGTGTCGGCTTACTTAAATGTCTAGTAAATCGGTTGTGTCCTAATTGCGAACACATAAAAAATAAGAAATAATTCCAGGCAGGCAGGGCACATTTTTTTCTTTTGGGTGGGGGAGTTAACCTCTATATTCCTCTTTACACGTACAATAACTATAAACTCTTTCACTCGCGAAAAACTAATCAAACTAAAAACTAAATCAAATCAAAATCCGCATACAATGGAAAGGAAGGAGGGCCTTCTTGAAAACACCGAGGGACTAGCTTGTGCAATAAAAAGTGTTGTCGAATTTTCAGGTCACCGGAACAAGCGCGAAGAAAAGCATTCGAGAGATTTTTCTTTTTAGCTGGAAGAACGAATGAAGTGCCTGCTAAGCGGTGAACACTGAACGGTGAACGAGGTAAATATGAATGGGACGGACACTTTGTTCACTGCTCAAAGACGGCTACGAATTTTGCGCTTTTCCATTGTGAGGGTATACAGTCCCTTGCCTATGCTTTAAATCTTAGGATCAGTCAGTGACGTCACGTCTCAGGGCAGAGCAGAGATCGGACTCTCTCGAACAGGTCGCACAAATACTAGCCTCGCACAGGGTGCACCTGTAAGTCTGGTTGCAGCAACGTAGGAGTTGAGGGGGGAAAAACAAAAAAAAAATAGTTATATACCGATCGTCCGATGAACTTTTTATGTTAAAATTGTTGTGGGTTGCCCTTTATCTAGCATCGCTACTGAATAATAAATTCTATTTCCCGATTGCGAAATTGCCGCGGTGGTCAAGTCAGTAAGGCGTCTGACTGCCACGCGGGAGACCCGGGTTCGATTCCCGGGGTGGTGGTCTAATTTTTATCGGAGGGACTTTTAATTCAATGGAAGCGTCACACTGTAAACTGTTCGCGACAACCATTCATAATGCGCAGCTCTTCGTGGATGTATCCGATTGAAATCGTGTGCAATGGCGTGCGAACTTCTCTCCCTAGACATCACTTTCATCTCGATGCATTACCGATGCGCTAAACAAATTTTTCTAACACCTCGAAAAGGAGCAAATTGGTACAAGAATTCAGTCATAACTTTTACAGGTTCAAGATA
This sequence comes from Lepisma saccharinum, assembly GCF_977018435.1. Classification (NCBI taxonomy): domain Eukaryota; kingdom Metazoa; phylum Arthropoda; class Insecta; order Zygentoma; family Lepismatidae; genus Lepisma; species Lepisma saccharinum. The sequence goes on along the minus strand of NC_139243.1, from coordinate 32,726,726 downwards.
CATAAAAAAAAAACCTTCACCATTGCATTTCTCGTGAAATTCTAGCCTGATTTGATATTTCATATCACCCCCTTCCCACTTAAAATTCTGAAGTTGAATTCAAGATGGCAGACATCAAGATGGCCGCCGACCGCGCGGGTGGCGTCAATGTGGTTTCCCCTTGGCCTGATAACGACTGGTCATCACCATTTCCATGTTGCGCGCTGCAGTGGCCTTGTACCCAGGGTGTTAAGTGACTTTTTGAGCCACCCTGTATATATATATACAGGGTGACCTGTAACAAGATGTATTCCCTGAAAGGGGTTAAAGTAGATGCAATTTGCAATAAATTTGACCATATGATTCCCCGTTCGAAAATTAGTAGTTTTCGAGATAATCGAATTTCTATTGTTTTTTTTTACAAAATGACAATTTTCCACATAAAAATGCGAATTGAGAAAAAACAGCTCATTGAATGGCACATATTGCAACGTTTTCTGATAACTAACAAATAAGTGGTTGGTTGGTTGGAAAGAAGTTGTCCCAAATAACAATCACATGTAAGTAACGGGTGGATCTAAACTTACGAGGGACATTCCGAAAATAAGTTTCATCATTTTTTTTCCACAGGGAAGCTGTATTACAAAGTGAGAAAACACATTGCCATAACAAAAGACATTGATTCCTGAATTCACGACGGAAGGAGCAAGAGCAGAGGAGCGATGGCGCATGCGCAGACTGCCGAAGAATAGAGATAAGCAGCAGACCGACATGCCCGAGCTCATTCGAGTGCAAACCCGTATGGCAGAAAGACATGTGCTGGAAACGTGGTCACACATGGAAGTGCGGCATGCTATTGCCACACACTAAGCAAACTGAAGTCCTCCATTCGACGCAAGAGACCAGAGCTCCTGAGTCGAGGGGTTTTGTTCTTGGACGACAATGCAAGACCCCACACAGCAAGGGTCACTGCGGAACACATTCGTCGTCTGGGATGGAAGGGATTGAATCAACCGGTCTACAGCCCCGATCTTGCCCCATCAGACTTTCACCTTTTTCGTGCGTTGAAGTCAGCACTATCGGACGTCACTTCGGGAGCAATGAGGATGTGCAACAGGCTGTGAAGAACTTCCTTAAATCGCTGGGCACCGATTTTTACCAGGAGGGTTTCTTGAAATTGATTTCACGGCACGACAAATGTATCAATGTCGGCGGCGACTATGTGTAAAAAATAGCCAAAAGATTGTATTTTGTTATGACATTGTATTCTTCTGCTTGTAATGATGCTTGCATGTGAAAAATATTGACGAAACTTACTTTTGGAACGTCCCTCGTACAAGTGATGATAAAAAAATGCACTCTTAGTTTACTTGGCAACGTATTAATAACAAAAATGGTACGACACGAAGCGTACACATAACTTAAATTACTTCCTTGTGTCATCTGCTTTCCAACAAGGTACAAATGTTGCTAACATTCACATTTGTGTACAAGAAATAATACTTCATTCATCTTCATGTGAATGGAATCAATGAGCAATACAATAAAAAAACAACACGTCTTGCTCAAAGTGAGCACCTCCGTTACGAATGCAGGCACGCAGGTTTTTACGGACATTGTTCTCTTAACTCGTGATGTGAGGTGACCACTTTGAGCAAGACGTGTAATGTTCTCTAATTGTATTGTTCATTCATTCCATTCACATAAAGATCAATGAAGTATTATTTCTTGTACACAAATGTGAATGTTAGCATAGCAACATTTGTACAGTGTCTCTCAAAAGTTTTAGGACAACGACATTTTAAACTAGGCAACCCAATTTACACAAGGCGTTGGTGGGTTGCATGTAGAGTTAGGCTCAATTTCAGGGTTGCCACATGCACATTAGGTATTTATAAAATACGCGAAAGAAAGATATCCAAATATTTTTGCATAAAACTAGAAAAAAAATCAGTATTACATTTGTTGCAATACTCTCAGAAAGAAACAACGTCGATTTTCTAGTATTTCATTGTTGATGAGTCTACATAAGGGAAAAGTGGAGAGAGGAAACGAAAGGGAACAAAGGAGAGGAGAAAAGCAAAAGGAGAAGAGGAAAAGTAAAGAAGGGAAGAAAATAGATGACAGAGGAAGTGGATAGGAGAAGTAATGAGGAGAAAGGAAAAAGATGCGAGGAGAGATGAGAAAAATGGAGGAAAGAGGAGAGAAGAGAGGAAGGAAAGCGAGGTGCTAGAAGAGGAGGAAAGGAGTTTGGAGAGGAGAGGGAGACGAGAAGAGGGGAGTGGAGAGTAGAGTAAAAGAGAGAAAGAGAGAAGAACGAAAAGATGAGGAGAATAGTGCCGTGGAGTCGGAAATATAAGACAGGAGAGGAGATAAGAGGAGTGGAGAAGAGTGGGATGGAGACAAGAGGCGAGAAAAGTAGGGAAGGCGGTATGAGATAAAAATAGAGGATAAGGACGGGAGAGAAGAAGGAGAAGTTAAGAACAGAAGGGACTGGAGACGAGAGGAGAGAAGTGGTAGTTGCAGAAAATACGTCTCTGCGTCAAGAACTGATGCACTGATAAAATTATCGACATGAAACATTCATTAACATTTTATAATGTATTGGAGAATGTATTAGATCGGTGCGAAGTTCCTTTTGGCCGAGTTCAGAGCAAGATAAAATCTTCCATGTAAGATCTTTGATTTTACCTGCGATTATACCACTAAAAACATGAATGTAATTTTCATATTTGTAAGAATTATCCAATTTTTCTCCTCTTCTCGGTTAGTTGAAATTGAAATGTTGTTATTTAACATTTTCCCTCCCCCCATCGTTAATTCCAAACTGAATCATTCAGTTTCATACGGCGTGAACAATGAACACAATGGGATATGTCTAAAACGTACGAAAAGTTTCTGCCCCCGGAGGGGTTTGAACCTACGACCATCAGATTATCAATCCTTAACGGTAACCACTACCCCACAAGCTTTCGCTCCTGAACACAGGTAGAAGGAGCTGACCAATGTAAAATGCAGATCCAACACCCCTCCTACATGTCATGTGCAAAGAATACTTGTTTGTAACAAAGAAAACGAAAGCAATACGACTCGGCGAAAACATTTAATGGAGAATTGCACATGATGGAAACTTTTCAGTCGATATTTGTGGAGGTATCCTTGCATTGAACTCGACTGGAAAAAGGGGTAATATTAGTGTGTCCTGAATTGCCACAAATATAAATGGTTATTTCATTAATATTTGTCAATGTCTTTGAAGCAGAACACAATTATCGTTAGAGTATCATAATTCGTAACGAACTCTAAAGCTCGTGGGATCTTACCAAGAATGTTAACCAATTAATCAATGGGTGATGTTTTCGCAAGAAGTTTCTCTGTGTGCCACACATTTAATTCTTACTCACATGAAAAAAAAAATATATTGTCAATTTGCATTCAGGGGGTAGTTTCACAGTTACAAACTATTTTGGCCTTGATAAGAAGTTTAGTGTAAATAGTAATTTTGTTTATATTTTTTTAAAAAAATTGAGGTCTATGGATAAAATCCTCATATTTAGGGCTTGAACTCGTCACCTAAGAGGTTGAAGACCCGTCCTTTTCTTTGTGCGTGACCTTCTTTTTATTTTTCTATTCATTATTCATCCTCATCCTCGCGTTTAGCCAAAAGTAAAATAAGAAAAGTCCTCCTCCGTGATCGTGCGGTCCAAGGCGCTGTGCTTTGGACTCCGACTGCGGGACGGCATGTGTTCGAGTCCGCCTGGGTTCAGTCTCTGGGTTCTCGGCCTGTATATAGGACCGGTGGCAACCCACCATCGTGAGGAAATTGGGGAGCTACGAATGAGTAGCGTAACGCGGTCTCGTAAATCTCCTATGGGGGATGTTTATTTATTTATTTATTTATTCGTTTGCTTCCTACAGAGAGAATCTCCAATTACAGGAAAGCTTACATAATTCAAATAATAAACATATAAAAGTGTAGATTACATATAAACACACACACAAACGTTCCTGGGTAAACAAAAAATAGTCGATCAGACAATTCGATTATCGAAGGCGATAAAAGAACTTCCGGTTTGACCAAGTTTCCAATATAAGCTAGTGGAATACAAATTGTCTTCGAGCTTACTTTGTTAAAAAGGAGCGGATACAAAATGGATCACTTGATTTTTTTAAGTGACAGAGAATTAAAGATACCTCGAAGAAATTGACCAGTTCCCGGAGCCATTGGATGAAGATTTATGGAACAATAGAAATCTTTACTGAGACAATGTTGATCCTCTACCAATGGTTTATTTTTTTTTTGGGGGGGGGGGTTGAGTTGATGTTTTAAGTTCAATTTGTGCACAGTAAGGCTAATCGGGACTGGATCTACAGTTTAAAGTGGAATCCGAACCACTATGTGCCTCCACCGGGTATCGAATCCAATGGTTTCGTTGGTAAATACATTAAACAAGAAAGTTCATTCGCTTATAAAATAAGCTACAGATTTTTTATATTAATGAAGAAGTAAATAATAATAAATTCTTAAAGGTAAACGGAAGATTAAATACACCGATGAAAAACAAAGATATGCTACTTAGCCTAATAGTTATAAAGTGCACATTTTATTTCCCATTAATAAAACCACAGATAAATTTTTACATAAACGGGTATTTTAAGTTGGTTCTAATTTACGTTTGGCCACTTCCCATTCTTTATAATTATCATTCTAATTAATCATTAACAAGCTATGCCAGTTGATTTTTAATTCCACGAAAACGAAAAAAAAACAGGCAATTCCACACATGATACGAATATGCAGGAATGGAGGATTCGGCAGGTTGAAATACGTAAAGCTTACATTATCTATAAACATTCAAATACTTCGAAGCCTCCCGATGGCGTAGCTGTAACGTCACTGCCTTGTAATCAAGCTGTCCCAGGATTCGATATCTGGTGGAGGCACAATGTGGCTTAAACTCTATTTTGAGTCCCGAAGTGCCTTACTGTGCATAAAGTGTACTTAAAACAAAAAACAAAAAACTGAAATGTACTCTGATTATATCAGAATGGATATTTTTCGACATTGTGTATCTATTAGAACACAGCTCTCTTAATTGTTCTTTCTTCCACAGATAATAACATGCATGGTTGTAAAAATTTACATCTTTTAAATTTGTTATGCCAACATATGTGCGTTAGAAAATTATAATTTAAAAACACTTAAATATTTCATTGGGTTTATTTAACGGCGATGAAATGACGTGTCTAGGGCCTACTTTCTCATGTCGTGGTTCACAGTCTTTTTGCATTACTGCCTGAATTCACTGAGTTTTCGTATCCGGTCTGTCGAAAAAAGATTCACAGATACTTGAGAAAAATTATTCGTTCTGGACCTCATATTGCAACTAACAGCCACGCAATGATTGTCGTCTTTTCTGCAAGATATTACCCTTACATCTTTATAATCCATGTTACTCTTTCAAAACCAGAAGTAGGGTCCCGACCGTGCCGAACAGGAACGAAAATGTAAACATCAGGTGAATAACCACCATAATGGTTGAGGGTTCGACGTGCTGATCCCAGGTCACCCCATCTGGTTGAAGATCACTAGGAAGGATTGTGGGAGGGAGACTGGCAGTCGGGAGATAGGCCAAGGCCCTTCTCCTTCAACCCTGTTGAGCCATGCGTTATTGTTATTATTAAAATAAGAAAAACAAGGGAATGAGGAAAAATTAATAAAAAAATATTTATCTATATTAAACGAACCATTCAATTTTATTTTGTTTTTCATGGATCGGTTGCCCTACTACGCGGTAATCCCAATAAGTATCTTACATGTTACACGATAAAGCACATATTACTATCCGAATACTCATTCAATAAGCATTTTTGTTTGCCAGGAATCATTACTTATTGCATGTTGAGCTAGTGCCAACCTAGCCGCCTCTGATGAAATCTATAATTCTTCAGATTTTCTTTAAAATTCGACTCTGATCAATTGTAATTTGCTGGGTGTAGACGCTGTGCATCGACGCACAATGTTTGCGGCCTTGTGAAGCGTGACTCATGAACGCGAGCAAGCTGCGCTACCAAGCTTATCTGCCTTTGAATACCAAGTCATTTTTTTAACCTTTCCCGAACGCGATTGCTACTGTAGAAGTATATATATTATCTCAAAAGAGCAAGAAAGGAAATTCAACCAATGTTCTCCCGTTGTATAAAACCAAATATTATCTATTAAACGAAAAGTTCACGATTGTCAATAAACGGTTTAACCAATCTGAGCTTTCAGGAACTTTTCACGCATAATTCCACTGTCTATGCCAATGACAGAAAAGCAAGCAATACTTTTATTTATTCTTTAAATCAATTAAAGGAATGTGTAATAATTTATAAGAAATAAAGAGCGGAACGGAATGACTATTGTTCTACCTCAAAAATTGTTGTTCTTCGAAATAGTAAAATAAGAAGGATTTAATCCAACACCTTAACACACCGTTCCACGACTCTCTATTGACTAACACTGTTAAATGTGATGTGATTTTATGAATACAATTTTCCGCCTGTTTACGTATAACGTCTCGCAATGTAATTATTTCGTGTTACCATACGTAACAGCAAATAAGACTGTTCTGGACACGAGACTTGCGTCAGAAAACAAGCATTTCGTATGCTCCAGTATCACAAGAGAACATCGCCCTGCAATGTTCAATACTCAAGTATTTTTTTATTAATAATGTCTAATCAACATAATAAGTTAGAAGAAGTAACTAGCATTTTCACAACAACTACGAATATTCTTGTTTTTCTTCATCACTTCCAAAATATATTCTCGAAGATAGCTGCTATACTACAAGAAACAATTCAAAATTAAAGTAAAATTCAACTACATGTATATCCAAGGACATTTACAATATTGGAGGAACAGAATACTTAAACATTGTTGATTCAACGGAAGGCAAGGGCGTGGTGGTGCCGGCCCCCGTGGTGGAGTGGTTAGCACATCCCGCTACGACGCTCGGGCATGGATGTTTGTGATTGTCTGTCCTGAAAAGTCCTGAAATTGAGAATTGAATGAAATGATATGGGCTACTAGCGGTCCCAGGTTCGATCCTCCTTACGAGGTGTTCTCTTTTATTTAATTCTCCTTCTATTAAACAAGAGCATGGCAACATTATTTGTAATAATAGTGTATAGTGGCTAGATTGTCCTAAAACTGGAATCTACTAAAAAAAATAAACAAATAAATGAATTGACACATGATCAAAGGGATATCTTCACGTATCAGATCTTGCATTCGTATCAACCCATAAGATTATATTTTATTTAAAGCCTCTCTGATGCTTCATGTTGACCAGGGCATTCACTTGTTTATCTCAGTTGTCTCAACCTCTGAGGTATGTAAATAATGCACAGTGTTGTGCTATGCAAACTTCCTGAGGTATTCAGGATATAGGAAGTTCCATCAGCCTATGGAGTCAGCGGTTTGCATAGTGGCAGTAAAAATCACGATTCGACATGGAGGAAGGTCTCCATGGCCTGGGTAATATAGAGGTGAGACAGACTGAGAAGGGACTGACTTTTAATTTGGATTGAGGAGAGAGAAGAGCTTAGAAAAGGTTTGGAGGAAAAGGAAAAGGTTTGGAGGAAAAGGGAGGCGAGGCGCTGGTCAACCTGCAACGAAGCCTACAGAGGACTCAGTTTATTTTATTCTTCGAAATTATCTTCATTCGTCAGATAGACAGGTAATTATCCTAACCCAGCCATAATTCAGGTTCAAAGGTTCATAAAACCCAATGAGTGACCATTGTCTTTTCTAGTTGTTAGGGGTTTAGTTTTAGTTGTGCCTTTCACACTGCCAAGCGTTAACTCGTCATGTTAATGACGAATGCTCTCATCATCATCGAGGATGAAGGATGAATAAGTTACATCACCCATTGATTAATTGGTTAACATTCTTGGTAAGATCCCACGAGCTTTAGAGTTCGTTACGAATTATGATACTCTAACGATAATTGTGTTCTGCTTCAAAGACATTGACAAATATTAATGAAATAACCATTTATATTTGTGGCAATTCAGGACACACTAATATTACCCCTTTTTCCAGTCGAGTTCAATGCAAGGATACCTCCACAAATATCGACTGAAAAGTTTCCATCATGTGCAATTCTCCATTAAATGTTTTCGCCGAGTCGTATTGCTTTCGTTTTCTTTGTTACAAACAAGTATTCTTTGCACATGACATGTAGGAGGGGGGTTGGATCTGCATTTTACATTGGTCAGCTCCTTCTACCTGTGTTCAGGAGCGAAAGCTTGTGGGGTAGTGGTTACCGTTAAGGATTGATAATCTGATGGTCGTAGGTTCAAACCCCTCCGGGGGCAGAAACTTTTCGTACGTTTTAGACATATCCCATTGTGTTCATTGTTCACGCCGTATGAAACTGAATGATTCAGTTTGGAATTAACGATGGGGGGAGGGAAAATGTTAAATAACAACATTTCAATTTCAACTAACCGAGAAGAGGAGAAAAATTGGATAATTCTTACAAATATGAAAATTACATTCATGTTTTTAGTGGTATAATCGCAGGTAAAATCAAAGATCTTACATGGAAGATTTTATCTTGCTCTGAACTCGGCCAAAAGGAACTTCGCACCGATCTAATACATTCTCCAATACATTATAAAATGTTAATGAATGTTTCATGTCGATAATTTTATCAGTGCATCAGTTCTTGACGCAGAGACGTATTTTCTGCAACTACCACTTCTCTCCTCTCGTCTCCAGTCCCTTCTGTTCTTAACTTCTCCTTCTTCTCTCCCGTCCTTATCCTCTATTTTTATCTCATACCGCCTTCCCTACTTTTCTCGCCTCTTGTCTCCATCCCACTCTTCTCCACTCCTCTTATCTCCTCTCCTGTCTTATATTTCCGACTCCACGGCACTATTCTCCTCATCTTTTCGTTCTTCTCTCTTTCTCTCTTTTACTCTACTCTCCACTCCCCTCTTCTCGTCTCCCTCTCCTCTCCAAACTCCTTTCCTCCTCTTCTAGCACCTCGCTTTCCTTCCTCTCTTCTCTCCTCTTTCCTCCATTTTTCTCATCTCTCCTCGCATCTTTTTCCTTTCTCCTCATTACTTCTCCTATCCACTTCCTCTGTCATCTATTTTCTTCCCTTCTTTACTTTTCCTCTTCTCCTTTTGCTTTTCTCCTCTCCTTTGTTCCCTTTCGTTTCCTCTCTCCACTTTTCCCTTATGTAGACTCATCAACAATGAAATACTAGAAAATCGACGTTGTTTCTTTCTGAGAGTATTGCAACAAATGTAATACTGATTTTTTTTCTAGTTTTATGCAAAAATATTTGGATATCTTTCTTTCGCGTATTTTATAAATACCTAATGTGCATGTGGCAACCCTGAAATTGAGCCTAACTCTACATGCAACCCACCAACGCCTTGTGTAAATTGGGTTGCCTAGTTTAAAATGTCGTTGTCCTAAAACTTTTGAGAGACACTGTACCTTGCTGGATAGCAGATGACACAAGGAAGTAATTTGTACGCTTCGTGTCGTACCATTTTTGTTATTAATACGTTGCCTATTAAACTAAGAGTGCATTTTTTTATCATCACTTGTAAGTTTAGATCCACCCGTTACTTACATGTGATTGTTATTTGGGACAAACTTCTTTCCAACCAACCAACCACATATTTGTTAGCTTTCAGAAAAGGCTGCAATATGTGCCATTCAATGAGCTGTTTTTTCTCAATTCGCATTTTTATGTGGAAAATTGTCATTAAAAAAAACAATAGAAATTCGATTATCTCGATAACTACTAATTATATATATATATATATATATATATATATATATATATATATATATATATATATATATATATATATATATATATACCGGGTGAGTTTTTTAACTTGACACAACGAAATAACTCGAAAAGTACTCATCTGATCAAAAAAAAGTTCTGAATGAAATTTGTTCGTCTCGAAGGGGCTCATCCAATGATGCCAAACTTCACCCACCCCCACCTCCTGGGACTGGGGCGAAGGGGCAACTTTAAAATCTCAAATGGGAATCCCCATTTTGTCTGAAACTTTTTGTTGGATTTGTGATAGATGGCGCTGTAATCGCAAAAATGAACTTTCTTTTGATCAGATGCGAACTTTTCGAGATATTTCGTTGTGTCAAGCTAAAAAAACTCACCCGGTATATATATACAGGGTGGCTCAAAAGTAATAGCGCAAACTGACACAGGTGAAAGTACACGATAATAGAAGCAAAAAAAGTCTCAGTAAACATGGATCTGCAAACGAGCCGCTTTCGAGATAATCGCGAAAATGTGATTACAGGCCGCCACTGACTTCATTGTTTTTAAACGTCGTCATAGTTGGTAAAATCCTAATAACGTGTGTGAATGTGTGGTTAGAAGCCGTCACTGACTGCATTTTGTAAACACCAGGAGCTTTTACTCATTGCGCGTTCCGAGGTTTGCTCATTTTTTCAAATGAAAACATTCCCGAGAGGTGACGTTGTAATCAAAGAGGATGGATACAATGAGTATGTAGAATGTTCAATAAAAGCAATGAGATCTCCAATTAATTTTCCTACTGTATTATTAGCATTATATATATATATATATATATATATATATATATATATATATATATATATATATATATATATATGTATATATATATATATATATATATATATATATATATATGTATGTGTGTGTGTGATTTTTTAAAAAACAAGAAGTAGTAACAGTAATAACAATATAATAGTAATAATAATAAAAACAACAATAAAAGCAATAATAATAGCAATATTAAGAATAATAATAGAAGTTTATATGCCTCTGCCTCCCCCTTGCCATGGGTACTTGAGTTATTCTTCCAGATGACTTGCTCTATGTGCGGTGCCTCTTTCAACTAGGTAATTCCGATTGAGTTACTTCTAAAGACTAACTTTTCGAAAGCTATTAATGTCCAAGATTATATAAACGCACGTGTATAATTATCATTATCTACTTCACATTATCATTCACAATCACTTTGTTTCCTAAAGGTTAAAGACAGTCGTACAAATCATCCATAGATAACGCTTGCCATTGGATAAGGATAATGCACACATTTCTTAAGTTAAACTGTCATGTACGATTGATTGAGTTGGTGTTTTAAAACCACTTTATGCACAGTAAGGCCGTCTCATGTACGAATATGTAAGACTACTATGGTGTTTTCATTGTTGGAAGCATTTTACAATGAGTTTTATGAGTTCTCAAAAGTTAACAAAAGTATTGGAACACTGGAAATGAGTGTAACAGTATGTTTCAGGTGTAGAGAAACAAATTTTATATTAAAGTCCCAGAAAGCATTAATTTGTGGATAATGTGAAGAGAATGTTGTCGTACTGTTTATAATGTTCTTTGGTTTCGTGGAAAATACTGTATGTACGTACAGCGGAAATTATAAAACAATTAAATCTTACCAACCCTAACATACTCATAAATTATATAATTATACATTGAAATCTAACATACTAACATACCCAGTAGAGGCATATAGTGGTTCGGATCCCACTTTAAACTATAAATCCAGTCCCGATTAGCGTTACTGTGCATAAAGTGGACTTAAAACCAACTCAATCAATCAATAAATCATACTCATAAATTATATGTATAATTATCCATTAAATTTCAAAAGTATTACATTGCAAATTGAAAATGTTCAAAGCACGTTTTGTAGACTTGTGTATAATAATTTTAAAATGTATCATGTCTATTATGAATACAGTAACCTAATTAAAACGAAACTTACATTATGTAACCTTGAATGTAGAAGAAATATATTCTGTCAATAGTTCCAATAGTTCATAGAAAAAAAATCTTGACAGGTGTAATAGTAACACCATTAAGCCTTGGGGTGTAAGGGGTGACCTTCCACGTAGTACACCCAAATGTCAATCTCACTTCCACGTTAGTGCACCCTGGACTGAAGACTAACGAGGCTCTGGCGACTGGCCCCATGGCCAGTATAATTTTGTTTGTATTGTCCTGTTCTTTTGTCCTTATGTGTGCTGAGTGTCCCTTTACAGCCTCAGCTTTTAACAGCAGTCAGAACATTTTAAATTTTTTAGTTATGCAACGTTAGAGTTGTCATTTGTAATGGTAAGGAGCTGGCCCCCGTATAACGTGACGGGAGCAAAATAGCCCAAGTGCTGACGCTCCCAAAATTTTAAATTCAAATCAAATCAAACCATTAAGCCTTGTTTCCATGATTATGAAAAACTAAATATGCTGACCAAGGCAGTAATTTATTAAAAACATAAACTAAAACGTAACGTTTCAACCTTCTACCAAGGTCTTCATCAGACTCTGTATCAAGTACAAAAGTTGACTTTTGTACTTGATACAGAGTCTGATGAAGACCTTGCTAGAAGATTGAAGCGTTACGTTTTAGTTTATGTTCTTAATAAATTTACTGCCTTGGTCAGCATATTTAGTTTTTCAGGTGTAATAGATAGTAAAAAAATGTGTGTGAAGGTGCCTCATTATAACACCAGAAGACATTACAATGTAATTGCAACTACAGTCCTGAAATCCAACACTTGGATGGACAAACTGGCAATGCTAAAGGGGATAAATGTCTAAATGTATAGAAATGAAATTCGACAGTAATGTAGACTATTTCAAGAACAATTATGGTTTACCTTTTATTTAATTTTTGACTTATGTATTGAGTGTATATTACTATTAAGTGTCTTTCATGTAGCTAACCTTACTCTGTAAAATAGTTTCATGTATGTATGTTAAATACACGGTGTTGTGTAAATCTATTCACAACACTTAATAAATACATTTAGATTCAATTTCAATAAAGAGTAACAGCGTAATCATGATAAAACGTAATTATATTTATAAGAACAGCAAACATGTCCTACCTAACCTTCTCACGTTTAGGTGCACAATTTTGATTGAACATACATTTAAACACTGAAAATAAGAACGGAACGAATATATAATTATGAAAAATGTAAATAAGAAATGTACATACTGCAGATGGAAACAGTAGTGGTTTCCTAGGTAACAGTCAACACACGGGAGCCCGCAGGGAAACAGATATATTTGAACAGAATAATTGCTCTGCACAAAAGATACAGTACGTAATCAATACGCCTCTTCTGTGTGCGTTTCTGGGTAAAGTATATATAATTCGATCAATGAAGATATTGCACGAGCATAATAGCCTAATTAAGCAATCTGACCCTGAGCCGGCGTTCTTTAACATGTAGCTATGCTCCTTATACCAGGGTTGTTAAAGGTTCAGGAATGCATATATTCTGATGGGTTCTGTTGGGTTGCTTTAACAACCCTGTCTCAGAGTAGATTAGGTTGTGATTTATGGTTAGTTAGTTACTTTGTTTCATTTCGTGCGAGTTGTACACAACGCTTTTTTTCACACAAGAAATGGTAACAGTATTAGACTTTGTTTCCATGTTTAATGAAACACTCAAAATGCTGAACAAGGCAGAATTGATTGATTCATTCATTTGCATTATTTTACTTCGCTTTTGTGCCACTTTCCGCTAATTTGCGCAGAGCCATAATATGATGAAATTGATGAATGGACACTCACAAACATCCATGCCCAGGCCGGGATTCGATCCCGGGACCCATGGCCAAGGCAGAATTTATTGTCAAGTAAACACACTATAAACGTGACGTTTATTTGACAATAATTTCTGCCTTGGTCAGCATTTCGGGTGTTTTATTACATAAAGAAAAAAATCTTGCTGTGACTTCCACAGGTCCAAATGACTCCGAACTTGAAAGTTTCCGAAACTTTTTTAAAGTGTCAAAATGAATTTAAAACCCATTTTTTATCACAAGGAAGTTGCATGGAAGTTTATATCTGCAGCGGCACAACTCAAAGGGTTAAATATACCCTGTACCAGCTAACTGTAGACCAGGCAAACGAGAACAAGTCTCTGCGCAAGTAGTGACGCGAGGCGGCTCCACCAATGAACATTGAGAGAAACGGGATTGCGTAATGGGCGACTGGAGTTACCCGCTTTCTCTGCTTCGATCTGTCAGCGTTGCAAACTTTTGAAAACGATAATACCATGCGCACATGGCAAACGGACCGTAATAAGAATTTCTTATGAAAATATTATGGATAAAGCAGCAGCAAGCCGTTCACTTAGCGTACGGGATAAGGTCTGGACCGTACGTCCGTACATGCCATGAAATTTCCGTACATGTACGGTCAGGACCCTACGGTTGGCAACGCTGCGCTTTCATCACTCGATTTCCCTTCTCCTCCTCCTCTGTGGCTATGCGCGGCCCTGCTCCACAGTTAGCTGGGACAGGGTATAGTTCCGTTTTTCTAGATGTTGGACACAGGACACAATTTGGATCCGTTTTCTTGGGTAGTGTTTCCATCCCTCTTCAGTTTCACAAAAATCAGTTATGTTGACACCTCTTGCTTAAAGATTCAAAGCATGAAACCACACTTGATTACGAGCAAGTATACACTGAAACTCTAATGGATTGGAAATATATGTCTTGCAATTGTAAGGCTATACTTTTCTGTTTGGTTAAAGTCATCGCTGACAGGAATGGAAATTTATCTTTGCATTTCCTATTAATTTGTAATCACTGGTTATTGCGAGAGCGTTTAGTCTTAAATACCTTATTTACTCCTATGAACGGATTCGCAAGCTTTAGTACATACGTTAGTTTCAGGGTAAAGCCTTCACTGCATGTAAATCCTGTTTCCTCATTCTTTCTCGATTAGGTAAAAGTGGCAGAAATGTGACGCGAAGTAACAAAATCTGATTCGTAAGTCCTGAGTTTGAATCAGTGTCTACAATTTTCACTTATATTCATGTTGTTGCCTTTATATGGCAAAAGATGGCGCCACCAGTTCCATCTACACAGTTTTACGCTTTAAGGATTATTACATGAAGACTACTGAAACTTGCTTCCTTTGGTTTTCGTTGCATTTCGTTCCTTTTCTAAAACAGTTACTCCTTTCTATTGATTGTTTGGAGTATTTTTACCACCATAGGTATTCACGCCAGTTGTTACAGTGATATATGTAGATTGGGTCGTCATCATTCACCACGACCCCAATTTGCTATAAGATGCAAATCACATAAACTTTGCACGTACAATATTACGGACACCATGTACTATGTAATTTCTTCGTATTTATTGTATAATAAAGTATGAATATCAAAGTTATAATTAACATTATTGTTGTTGTTTGTTTCAGGTGCAACACTGAAACAAATATATTTTGTATAAACAAAACCGCAGTGCATCGAAATATGATCTGATGCACATTTAATTTTTCCTGGTTTTGTACCGATATAATTTTAGAGTATTTTCATGCATAACTGGCTTTCTAGAACTCATATATTGTCATTTCCACAGTACCAAACGCAACATTTATGGACTAAGTATGGAAAAACTCTGCAATCTCGTCCTACTATCCGCCAGTGGCACCAGAAAATTATGGGGACTGAGTCGCCTTGGATCAAGATCGTAGTGGTCGGCAACTTGTGATTACTAGTTTTATTTTTAATGTTTCAACATCGTACGAGAACGGGATGTTTCAAAATTCTGATAGGTGTTTTGTAATGTTGTTAAATTCTGAACTATGAATTGTTGCCAGATTGTAGTCAGAAAATTAAAACTAAATAGTGCAAAGTGCAAAAAGCTTCATGTTATCATTTCAATTTCAAGCATACCGGACATATAAATACTATTCCAGCGTCATTTTGAAACATGTTAAAGAAAAGGAGGCATTCATTCGTCACTGTCTTCTAACACCGCTTTCTGAAAAATCTTAAGAAACCAACATTTTTCATAACTACTGACCAATTTCTAAAATTTCTTATTTTACTTCTCTGGTCTTAAAAACTAACATTTATCACTCGTTCCTCTATGTCTACCAATGCTGTGGACTTCCGCAGTGTGTGTGTGTGTGTGTGTAAGCTTTGCAGGAATTTCATACACTTTTTTCCCCCCATAGTTTGTTAAAACACTTCCGTTTGCTATCTTTTTTCTTCTTATTTTCCACATGTAATGCATTTTTCCTGCTACTTTCGTCACTAGAAGAGTTGTATTCGTTTTTAACAGGCGATAGATTTAATAGATTTTAATGTGAGGTAGCACAGCTGTCATTTTACATTTTAACTGATTATACCAGTCCTCGTAATGAGAGCACTGAGATGGAAGACGAATGCAATGCCTAGGCACCTATTGCGGGAAGACTCTACTTTACGTCCTTGCCCTAAGGAATACGTGTCATATATCGTTGGAAAGGTTATTGTATAAGGAATTCAACATCGTAAATCCCAAAGCGAGGAAAAATTACCTGGAGGAGGAAATCGATAAAACCCGATGTTGTCCGGATATGCGTAATTGAACGTACTGAGGAATTTTTTCGATGATGAAGCACATATTTAGGGGTGAAATGAGTGCTAATGGAACCTAACCTAACAGGCCTAACCTAACCTCGTCCCCGTGAATGGTTCGTGGGGCTATCGTGAATGGTTCGTGGGGCTACCCGTGCATGGTTTTTGGAGCTAACGTGAATGGTTTGTGGGGCTACCCGTGCATGGTTTTTGGGGCTAACGTGAATGGTTTGTGGGGCTACCCGTGCATGGTTTTTGGGGTTATCGTGAATAGTTAGTGGGGCTATCGTGAATGGTTCGTGGGGCTACCCATGAATGGTTAGTGGGGCTATCGTGAACAGAAAGTTCACGGGGATACTTGGGATAAACGTATTTTACACTATCTACAAGTTTTTGGAACCTGTTCTTCTTCACGCACCATACACACGCACAACGCACCGCGAACGCAAAGAAGCAATCACCACGCAGAACGCAAAAGAGCAAAGCACGCATTCACAACGAGGACACAAAGACGAGCCTGCAGTGTTGTTAACTTCCATCGGTTACCACCAAAAGGCAATAAGGATGTAAAGTAGAGTCTAGCACCTATTGCGAATAGCGACATATTATTTTGGTGGTTGGTAGAAGGTCCGTGAACTTAGCCCGCCCCTAGTCTAGAATATTAACCAAATTTTGCCCATCGTTAGTGCTGTATTCTGATGTTATGTCGTTAATTCTGCCAGAAAATTTCTGAAACGCTTGCAAAATTCAGAAAACGTGGTTAGCCCGCCCTATTTTGGAACGGGCCTTGTTCCAAAAATATGGCAGCACTAACGAAACTCTTATACGTCAGAAACCAGTACTAATGTAGCACTAACGATGGGCTAAATTTGGTTAATTTTCTACACTAATGGCGGGCTAAGTTCACGGACATTAAATCTTTGCGATTTAAATCAAGATTTGAATGAGGTGAATTTAAAAAAAAAAAAAAAAGATTCTGTACATATCAGAATCGCTTTTGGTGAAAGTACATTCATTTCGTAATCATTTAATGGTTTTTATTAGGCTCTAAGAAAGGAAACAAAATGTATGTACTGATGGGGTGAAACTCATACGAAAGGAAATGTAATTTGTAAACTGTAAACAATTAAATTTCCCTTGATTTAAAATCCTATAATTTGTATAGGCAAAAATAGCAAACATTTTGTGTAGAATAATATACAAAATACTAATCATGATAAACCGTAAATATCATTAATTATCATTAAAGTGTAAATAAACATGGCAGATGATAATTTACAAACTATCATTTAAAAAAAAATGTTTTATTTTCACTAGAGTAAAAGTTACCCAAATTATTATTTCAAACATTTCCATTGTAGGTTCATATATACAGTATCAGTATTTGCTTTAATCAAACTATTCAAATATTTTACAGGGCCGTTAACCAGGAAGAGCATTTCTATGAGAAAACATATATGTATGTATAGTGCGAAAAACCATACAAGTAATTTTAAGCATTTTTTAAAATAAAAAATCGATTTAAAAAATCAGATTTAAATAAAAGGAATCATCAAAAATAAATTTTTAAATTAAAAATCATGATTTTTTTATCCAACCTGCACCTAACCCCTCAATTAGAGACGATTGACTGATTGAATTGTTTCAAGTCCACTTTATACACAGGAAGGCTAATCGGGACTGGACCTACAGTTTAAAGTGGGTCCGAACAACTATGTGCCTCCACCGGATATCGAACCCGGGACTCATTGATTACAAGGCAACGACGCTACCACTGCGCCATCCGGGAGGTCCAATTAGAGACGATAACAAGACTTCTATTACACTGGACTTTACATGATGCCTAAGGCCTGAAGAGTGACGTGGAATAATAAAAGACTGCGCCCAAAACAACCGGCGGAGGGATTCACCCATCCCTGCTCCCTCGCAACTAGGTCTGGGTGAAGGTTAAGCCTCCGTTATCGATCCGTCAGGGTCAAGTGTTTTCAGCAGAATTAAAGGTAATCTCCGGATATAGGTCGGAACGCGTGAATTGTTTACGTCACAGCTCACGCTGTTTCCCTGGACAGAAGTTATGCCGGGAAGAATATGTAACGCAATTTTTTTCATCTTGTTAGTTCTGTAATAGCGACGCAAGCGCTTTGTTGTTCACTTAATGTAGAGCTCGAAGGACTTTGATTCTTGTTCCCAAACGGTGGTGCTCGAATGTTTTTGATTTGAAGGCGGTACAAAGTTCAGTTGAAATAATCTCACTCGCTGTCTCTAACAGACCATATGAAACCGAAAGAGAGAATGGAGAATCACCACACGATTGGACTTCAATCGGCCTTTCCTATTTAGATTTTTATGAAACGTGCGAAATGTGTATCCTTCTGCTTGCAAAACATTGTGCGCATTTGAAAATTGCTATTTTTCCAACAATATTCACTCATCAAATTGACGGGGTTCCATTTCACTCTTCAAATTCTTTTAACATTCAAATTATATCAGAACGAGCCTTGCGTTTCGCAAAATTAATATTTCTAAAATCATCTCACACACAAATCATTTTATGCGGACACGATTTCCTAATGTGAAATGCGTGCTTTTGCAGATAATATTGGCAAAAAAGAAAAGAATGTTTTATATTACTAAAATCTTCTATATAACTACACACATTTGCTTCAGTTTGAGAAACTAAAATCTTCGATTTTTTCCAGATCACAATACACGAGAAGAATTTTGTTAGTTATAGACTCTGCAATTACTTAGGACAACTTCTTGTTCCAGTACAAAATACCACAACCGACAAGTAACATTACGGACCAACACAATAAAGAAAAACTCAATATGCTGACCAAGGCAGAAATTTATTTTATTATAAAACATAAACTAAACGTAACGTTTCAACCTTCTAGCAAGGTCTTCTTCAGACTCTGCACCAAGTACAAATGTAACAAGGTACAAAACAGGACGATATGTATACACAAAAATAACTCCCCTCCAGACTATTAGAAAGTTGTTCTGGAACATTCTAGCAGGTGGCTTTCCCTTGTCAACTGTTCAACCTTGTTACATTTGTACTTGGTACAGTCTGAAGAAGACCTTGCTAGAAGGTTGAAACGTTACGTTTAGTTTATGTTTTATAATAAAATTTATTTCTGCCTTGGTCAGCATATTGAGTTTTTCATATCATGGAAACAAGGCTTAATGGTGTTACAATAAAGAAATATTTACTAAGGACGAAAACAGATAGCGCCAAGAGAAGGAGCAGGAAATAAAAACTGAAATTCGCAAAGCGAAGAAGATGAGCAAAAGGGAACAGAATATAAAATAAAACAAAATGAAAAGATTTGTCACTTATTAATGAAACAATAAATAAGAGAAGAATCAGAGTGTAGAGAGGAAATAAAGCCAACTGCTGAGTAAGATCCAACATGGAAGATCAAGAAAACTCAATGACTGTGTGTGCTGTGATCTTTTGTGCTATTAATATTGAGCTTTCTTCTATATAAGTATTTTCCCGTCTTGTTCGATTAGAAATACAGAATTTCTACAGCCTTTTCAATCATCTTAGTGATGAAAGTGTAGTTTTATTTCGTCCGTTACAATTAAATTTCTTTGCAAACATATTCAAATTCTCAGTACAGCCCAAGATATTATCATTAGGAAGGAAAATATGTCCCAATACTTACGCGATTCACTGCACAAGGAATTTCAGGTCTATTGGTTTGACTTCCTATGCTACAACTGACTTTGTAAGTTATTTCTAACTGTGACGTATTATCATTCTTTCAATTTTATATCCTCCAATGAAGCACTGAAATAATTACGTACTGATATGACGGTTAATCAACATAGGGTCCATGTACAGGGTGGTCCAAAAGTGCGGAACGGGCCGAATAAAAACGAAATGTATGCGGTTATTGAAATTTCATATGTGTACATGTAGTTTGGGGATGGGGGAAAACCTACCGAACCGCTTTTGAAATGTGGTCGCCATCTTGGATCGAGATCACTTTTTTTAATGGGAACCTAGGCATGTGACACATGAAATTACACTGGAAAAAGCTCACAAACACGATGGTAGAACTCATTTTTGCAAAACGTTATTCATGTTCATGCTACATGGTGTTAAAGAAGTTTTTTCAACGGTTTCTCTCATTGTTGCAGGTGCACTAAGAAATGGAGCTCACACAAGCAGAACGCGCGGAAATCATCCTGATGTGTGGGGAAAGAAGCTCAAATGTCATTGCCGATGAGTTCAATCAGCACCATCCAGAGTGAGCTCCCATTGTTGACCGCGCTGTGCGGAAACTGATCGCTAAGTTCATAGAGACTGGGTCTGTTGTAAACATTCCCAAATCAGGTAGGCCTAAGGTAGCCACAGATGAAGCGACATCAACAGCTGTGTTGACAGCAGTTACGTTGAGTCCGCATCGTAGTACCCGTAGTCATGCTGCTGTTACTGGTGTGTGAGAGTCGTGCTTCCATTATGAAGATTCCGAAAAGGCACAAATGGCATCCATACAAGATCCAATTGCTTCAACACCTCAGTGAGAACGATCCTGACCGTAGGGTTGAATTTGCAGAAGAAATGTCCCGTGAGGTGTTACAAGACCCTACCTTCCCTCACAAGGTGTTGTTCAGTAATGAAGCAAACTTTTGTCTCAATGTGGAGGGGAACAGACAAAACATGAGCTACTGGCCTGAATCGAATCCTCATTGTGTGAATACATCTTCGACAGTCCCGTGCAGTTGGACCTTTCTTCATTGACTGTACCGTCAATGCCGAGGATTATTTGAACTTACTGGATACACAAGTGTTTCCATCTATCATGATCGAGTAAGGCAGTGTCCCTGAGTTCTTTCAACATGGCGGCGCTCTCCCGCATTTTGGTCACAACGTTAGGGACTATCTGAACATCCAGTTTCCCAATCGGTGGAGAGGTCGCAGGGGGGCTGTGGAATAGGCACCACCTCGCCGAACCTGGCCCCCCTCGATTTTTGTATGGAGGGTCACGTTAAATCACTGGTCTATTCCGTAAAAAATCGTGATATGGAACATTGTCGAGTGCTGTGCAAGCATCACACCCGACATCTTATCGAAAGTCCATCAGGAATTGGTGAATCGACTCAATATGACAATGACCAACAATGGTGGACCCATTGAGCATATCCTCTAACATCCTGCAACAATGAGAGAAACCGTTGAAAACACTTCTTTAACACCCTGTAGCATAAACATGAATAAAGTTTTGCAAAAATGAATGCATCCATCGTGTTTGTGAGCTTTATCCAGTGTAATTTCATGTGTCACATGCCTATACTAAAGTGCAAGCTATCTTGACAGTGACGTCAGCTGGGACCGCACTACAGGTTGATGCGAAACCATTGTATCACTCCGCGCAGAGCATGAAAGATTCTCTCTGTCACAGTTGTGTCTCAGAGTCCGCAGAGAAAGCACACAGGAGGAACGGAACGTTTTTGTGTACAGCTGATCGAGGGTTGGGTCGGGTGGGAGGTGGGGGGTAGCAAGGACTGCTCGACTTCTGACACCTTGTCAATGTTGCCAAACTTACATGGACGAAAGGTCAATTGAGTTCGAGTGCGTCTGTTGTTTGTACCGAAATGAAGGGCAAAACCGTACATAGTGAGAGCCGAGAGGTGATTTCGAATGTTGTTAAATTTCTTGACAACGAAGCGAGAGAAGGATGTTACACGTTTCCGGTCAATCAAACTACAAAGCGTGCGGCGGCTGCAGTTCAAATGTCGGACACTTTCATTAAGAAAATTAGAAAGGAAGGAAATTCCGGGGGCAAATTTACGACAACAGGTCTGCCGAAAAGCATAGAATTGTTGTAGACGACTTTGACAAGTGTTTGATTAGAAGAACTATTGGTAATTTTTATACGGTTGAACATGAAGTGCCAACAGTAAAAAAAAAAAAAAAGTGCTTTCGAAATTAAAGAAAGAAATTAATTTTCGGGGTAGTCGTGAAACTCTTCACAACATTATTTGCAATGACTTAGGATTATATAGTATTATATATTATATAATATATATAGTATTATATATTAGTTATATCAGCTAATCAAAACCAACAAAAATCCCCCGCAATATCGGGTCGACATTCTTGCAGCAGAAAACGGCCACACCGTACTTCGTCTTCCACCTTATCATTGCGATCTAAACCCTATTGAGTATGTTTGGGGTATCATAAAGGGTCGTATTGCATCACAAAATGTGGATCGTAATTTGGGCAGAGTACTGGAAGTTGCAAGAGAAGAATTTCAAAACTTTCCCAAAGAAGAATGGAAAAGGTCTTGCGAAAAGTAAAGGCGAAACAAGTTAGCGCCTCTGACCTGGTACCTCCAATCGCCGCCACTGTCTCTAAGGATATAATTATAATTAATAATTAAATTGAAGATAAAATCTGTTTCTTAGATGGTAATATTTACTATCGCATAGTAAGAATCACAACCATGACAATAGATTTTATTGTCATTAATTATTTAAATCGGGAATCGTCACGAACGCTATCCATACTTCTTCAACCACTGACCGCGTCATCCTGAACGTCGTGTTTTGCGGCAGGTCCGCCAGAATTTCATCTGTCAGAGAACAGCTGTGAGGCATCGTGGCAACAGCGTGCCATTTGAGAGTAGAGAAAGAGAAGAATTCCCCCCATATTCTCGTCTGCTGCCGTTCACCGCGACAGAAACAAGTGGGGGTGGATTTTAGTTCGCATATTTTCCGAGGTTTTTTTCTTCTTTGCTGAGCAGTATATATAATTTTAACTTCGACTTGTAACAAAATAATCGTGCCGAACACTCTACATTTCAACAAGTTTTTAAGTACCTAATATTTTTAACACATTTATATGCTCTGTATACGCTGTAACGTGTTTTCATTAAGGAACTATATTTTTGTGCTCAAGCCTTGCGAACTTTCCGTTCAAAGGCGCGTTGCCATCTCGTATTCATTATCCGATTCCGTTCATTTTCTTGTATTTATACATCGTGCTCGTTTTAATTGCTCTTTATTTTACATGATTCCATTCTAAAAGAAACCTCGCATCGCGACATGTTGGACTTCCTTCCCTTGCATTTTAAACTATTGAAATTCTTTCCCTTGTTTGTCTTTTTTCTTAGTGCAGACATTGAAAGTATCAACGATGGAAGTTTGCAATGCTGTTACTACGTCACTGTCAAGATAGGTTGCACCAGAGTTTAGGTTCCCATTTAAAAAGGTGTTATCGATCCAAGATGGCGACCATATTTCAAAAACGGTTCGGTAGTTTTCCCCTCATCCCCAAACTACATGTGCACATATAAAATTTCAATAACCGCATGCATTTCGGTTTTATTTGGTCCGTTCCGCAATTTTGGACCACCCTGTATAGTTAAAAAAATTAATAATTTATTAAATATAGTCCACAATTTATATATTCTTTTTTTTTCAAGTTTTTATTTGATTTCCACTTTATGCACAGATAGGCCAGTGCCACGAGTGGGCCTACAGTTTAAACCAGGTCAGGGCCGGGAGTGCTATGGCTCTGCCGTCAGCCCCCTTAACATTAGGTAAAACTATTTTGTATAATTTGTTTGTAGTGGTGAGTGAAAATGTTGACAGCTTAGGTTCACAACTCTGGTGTTCGATACCCGGTGGAGGCACATGGTTCGGATTCCACTTTAAACTGTAGGTCCAGACTCGATTAGCCTTACTGTGCATAAAGTGGACTTAAAAACACCAATTCAAATCAATCAATCTTTGTGAGTGTTCCTTCATCAATTTCATCATATCATCTTCATATTCGAGATTAGCCAAAAGTGGCGCAAAAGCGAACTAAATAAACCAAATCAGTTGTTACGACTACTTATTTTGTAACTTTGCAATTACATGTTAAAAGAAAAATTGATATAGTGTTACCTCGAGTTCTTGTTAACGTCTATGATACTACATGTTGTATGGCTCAGGTTGTGACGCAAATATGAACGCGCCAATCAATGATTACCAAGCAATTCGGATCTTCCAGCAATGCAGAACATACATTTTACAGTATAATGTCTAATCTCGAACTGTTACCGGAAAATACAACTACAATAACAACTCGCTACGTATCTGTTGTTACGCATGTTAATTGGGGCCATAACATTCATAAAAAGTCTATTTTCTTTGAATAAACCATACATGCAACTTGATATACTATTTTCAATATGTCTTCTACAATGTATTCCTGATTATCCAAATTCAGTCTAACCGAAATGGGCACTGTTACATCAAATTCGAATTGCCTAAACGACGAGATCCACATGAAATATTCTCATAGTCGAAAACTGCTTTTGTTGCTTGTTTGTTCTCAGCATTTAATGTTTCCCAGTTAAAGGACGCTAACAGTTTTCTTGTAGATTGAATGCAGGGGTGTAGACAGGCACGTAGCCAGGAGGAAGGTTAAGGGGGCCGATGCCCCCCCGAAATCCTACAAATATCTAATTTAAGTAGTGTTTAATGATAATTAATTTTACTTCCTTGGCAGGATTAAATATTAGATAGAAGAAAGTTTAGTGTATAATAGAGGAACCAGATTATATTTTATATTTTATATTCTACCAGTTAATCCGAAGAATAAATAAATCCACAGATCTCAAAATGTTTAGTTTTCTTTGTGAGAGGTCACACAATATAAACTTTATGAGTAAAATTTATCCCTAACTTTTAAAGCCTTTTTTTGAACGGAATGTGTAAAAGTTAATAACAAAATACAATAACTATAAATTTAGGTACACTAACTGTACAAAATGTAAGGAAAATAATGGACATCAGTTGTGTTGGATATTCACTGATACGGTGGATCGAGTAGCAAGGTTTCTTCAATGTATAATAATGATAAACGTGGATTAAAATTGGTTTATTTTTAATAACTTGTAATGCTTATTATTGTAAAATGACAATTATAACTGTGGTGATAATTATTACTGTCATTATTATTTCTACTAATCAAGTTTTATTAGTGCTCTGCCCTCTCTACAAATATATCTGGCGACGCCTGTGCCGATAAGAGATTAGCCCCACCCACCCCGAAATAAAATCCTGGCTACGGGCCTGGGTGTAGACAGAATTGTATTCGGATCGGACCGAACTCTTTCGATGGAAAATTCTTAGAAGATAATATTGAAATAACTTCTAATTTACCTATTAGGCCTAATATGTCTATTATTAGTACGAAGGCCGCCGCATATTTTTTTCTCGGGGGGGGGGGGGGGGCAGAATAAAATTTCATATCTTACCCTTCAGTCATACAGACATAGTTATTATTATTGATATTATTTCTTCTATAATAATAATAATAATAATATTATAGTTTACAAATCATAAAATTCAAATTGAATTGAAAATACTTTGGCGTTGTAAACAAGTTGAGACGCGAGTCTAGTATTTAGATAGAAACTGTAATCTCCTTGCTTAATTTTCAAGAACATCTATCACTTGGTTGTTGTCTTTTTGTACTTTTTCACAAAGCACAGATATCAACCAGACCACTTAATCTACTAATGGTCATGGGCGTCGGGAGGGGGGGGGGGTAAACAGGTCGGTGGACCCCCTTAGAAATAACATCGTTCATTTAAAGATACATTAAGTTATACATACATTATTGTTAAGAACAGAAATAAAGTTCATTTTGTTAGCATCCGAACAGAAAAATGAAAGTAAAAATGCATTGGATCGAAAACATTGAGTGAAAAATAGGATCAAGGTTATATTCTACCATTCCATCCACGGAACAATGGTACCACAGTTTTCAAAATTATAATTACAGTTGTAGATGAGAACTCATACAACAAAGTTTATGAAAAAAAATCCCCCTAATAATTAAAGCCTTTTCTTGAACGAGACGTGCATAAGTTAATATCAAAATGCATTTCAGTTACTAATTGCATAAAATGCAAAAGAAATAATGGAATATAGTTGTTTCGTGGATCCAGTCTCCCCATTTAGGCTTATATAATAATAATAATTATTATTATTATTTCGAATGAAATTCGTTTTTGTTAGTTTATAATATGGTATAATAACATTTATAACCGTGGTAATAATACTTATTATTTTTTCTACTATTCAACTTTTTATCATTTGCCAGACCCCACCCCCTGCAAAAATTTCTGGCGACGCCAATGCTCATGGTCCCTCTGATCCACGTTCTTACATGCCAAAATGTACTAAATAAGGCCGAATAATTCAAAACGAAATCACTTGGAAGTGGAAATCGTGTGTACGATTCGAGATTTTCATCGCATCGGAAAATTTCGAAAATTCCCCGTCCCGCACACCTTCTACTTACGGCAGTCAACATGATTGTAATTGTGAAAACGTTCTCTAGTTATTTTGTTGGACATGCCAGTTAATTGCTGTAAGCGATAGCCTGTAAAATGCAGAAAACAATATTTTTTGTAATGTAATCTTGCTACAATTTCAATTTCACCACACGGATTACAATAAACTTTTTCCAGATATCTCAAGGAGGGATTCCCCTGCACCCCCCCCCCTTGCGGGCGCCCTTGATTAGTGCTATTATATGTATTTATAAAATACTACATTTTGCTGCATTGTTATCAAACACACAAGTTAGCAGAAAAAGTAATACGGGTTTGCGCTGTTCTTCTGAAAGTGCGTAAGATGTAACAGAAACGCTAAACAATAATGACGTAAACTACTATATTAGCATTATTTAGCGATTTAGTATATCGGAGGCTACATTTCTCTCCTATCCTCCGTAAATGCCAGTTTCCCAATCTTCATAAACCTCGCCAAGCATGTTTGTATAAAAACGTAAAAAAAAATTGCCGGAGGATATATACGAACCACCTCCCATGGGATTTCTTTTACGAAGATTGCACTTTTTCTTACGTCAATCCTAATTTACAGCAAATTTGTAGCGAGTAAACTGCTATAGAGATCAAAGTTATATAATTTCAGGTTGTAGTGTCCAAAGGTGATTATTTCAGGTGTGTACATATAAATGATACTGGTGCTTATTTTTTATTTAGCATTTTGTACAAATTGAGAAGATACAGCTCACATGAACACACCCCATGCATGGTACCATGTGAGCATCTCGTATGTTCTCAATAACCTAGCGATTCCTACATTTCCACGTACCCTGTTCCCCTTTCTGCAAACCCATTGCAAGAGACTGAAATTTCCCTTGGCGTGGTCACGTAAAGGTTACGGGGTACACACAACGCCGCGTTGCCAGAGCGTACAACCCTTTAGTCATTCTAACTTCGGTAACCGCTATACTGCTGGAATTTTATATTCGAATTTGTACCGTCAATTATAACTCATTTGCAATATTGACTGTGTGATGTGCATTGTGTTCAGCACATATTGGCACAACCATGAGTTTTTTCCACGGTGCGCTGGCAACCCTGGAATCTATTCGCACTTCTTTGGCACGTAGGCATTTCGCGAATAGCACAGTAGTTTGTTCAAGGACTTACCTTCTGCTGCGCAGATCGCTGTTGTGGTCAAAACCAGCGCGGACGAAGGCGTTACACTACACTACTACACAGTTTACACACCTATTAAGTACAACAAGGCACTGCACAATCTGTTCGAGAGTTATTTCGATACAGAATCGACCTAAACAACAAGCACTCGTGACGACCTCAATCTTTATCGCTCGCTTTCGCTTGCCGGTCTGTTCCCATGCGCCATCTCGCTTCACTTGTCTCTGCGTAATAGTTGCAGATTCGCCACCGTGGCGCCACTGCAGCGCGCATGCGATAACTATGTACCCTCCCCCCTCTCCAATCACATTCTCGTCTGGCTGTGTGTGCGCAAATAAGAAAGTAGGGTATGAACAGCAGGAGTTTGTGTAAACACAATCGACTCGTACCAAGAGCAAATGCCATTAGGTCATAGGGATCGCCGTAACTTGATTGTTTAAATGGCTCTTGGTCTGAAAGTATAATGCTAAGTCATGCACCAAGGATTCGCAAGGGGATTAGATGCAAATTCCTGCCTACTTCAACTTATTTGAAATGCAAATTTTCTCAGGGCACGCATTACGGTGAAAATTCGTAGATCAACATTTTAAAACTTTCAAATCAGTGTTTGAAAATAGCAAGTTACCTGTTCAGGTTGCTTTTTTCGGCCAACTGTAGGGACGTTTACGATTTTGTGGGGGATACGAAGTTCAATTGTTATACACACGTACAACTTACGCACGCACGCACGCATTCTCCCTCATCCCTGGAACATTTTACCAACGATAGAACTGATACCTTTCAATTATTTGACCAAATATCTCACTTTTCCCAGTTTTGTAACGACAATTTTATAAACTACTTTTTAAAAATTCGTTAGTTTTATAATCTCACAAGAATCTGTCATTTACTCACTGTGATTCTTTTGTCTTTTTCCCTTCGTGTTGTGTGGAATTGGAAAAAGAACTTGTTAACGCAATGGAACAAAAGTAATACCGAGGCCTGAAGTTTCTGACTATGTGAGTTTAACCGATTAAATTGTCTCCAGTGCAAAATGTTATTTCGGGACCCATTCAAGGACGTCCGAAAGGGGGGGGGGGGACAAGAGTGGGTCACGCCCCCTTGGAAAATGAATGTCCATGTAAAAAGTATATATTTCACACATAATTTCATTTCAGTCATTGTAATTTGTTCAGGATATTGAAGGACCATAATAATTTCAGACTGGAGCAGTGTTTTCTTCAGGGGGCATCACTATTATGGGGAAAATATGCCTCCTTTGCCCCCCTGGGAAAAAAATACTCTGCATGCAGTGGCGTGGCCGGGGGGAGGGGTTGGTGGGGGTTATAACTCGCCCCCTCTTTGGCCCAGTATTCCTAAAAAAAAAGAACGTCAAATGTAGGAAAAGATGGAAAAATGAGGGATGAATACCAAAAATAGTGTACGTAACCACTTCCTTTCGAAAATTCTGGGCACGCCACTGCCTGCATGCCATTCCCTGGAAGAGATCCTGCGGACGTTCATTGCCGCTGCTAGTCGGTATCCTCCAGGAGAATACATCAATGGAAAACTCGCCCGAAGAGCGCATGACAGCGCCAACACCGAGTTCGTTGCGTCCGCTGGACCCCACCCCCTTTCCCCTGAGGCCGTTCATTGTTGCAACCCCTTTTACTTAAAGGTGAAGGTCGGGTACATGTGAAGTTGGTAGAAAGACGGAAAAATCATGCACTCGCGTATTTCTGAACATAGCATTGTAATGTATTCATTTATTGATTACGCGTGTAAGGGTTGACCTTCTGGTAAGGCACCCTTGCAGACTAACGAGGCTCTGGCGTCTTGACCTACGGCCAGTATAATCCTCCGTAGGGCTGTGTGTTATTTTCTGTGTGCTGAGTGTTCCTTTACAGACTCAGCAAGAAGATTTTAGTTCTCACAGACAGTATATTTAAGATATTCTTTAGTATTGAATAAATGAATTAGTTTTAAAAATTAAATAAGAAAGTTACTAACAGATAATTTATTTTCTTGTTTTGTTAGCGGATTTGTGCTCAATTTTATTTTAGTTTCCCTGTATTGTGTGACTGGCAAAAATAGCCTTCGTGCTGAATTGCCCATTACAAAAAAAATTCAATCAATCAATTATTTTTTGATTACTTTATCCAATCCGTAACTACGACGCCAGGGGTCCCGGGTTCGAATCCCAGCCTGGGCATGGATGTTTGTGAGTGTCCATTCATCAAAATAAAGTAAAATAAAGCAATCCCATCATTCAATGAATAAAACCAATCCGTAACTAGAGATTTTTATCTCTGTCTCTCTTTCTCTTTCGTTTTATCTTTCCCTCTCTCTCTCTAATTCTATCTTTCTATTTCTCTCCCTTTTTCTCTTTCTTTCTCTCTATCTCTTATTGTTTCACTTTCTTTCTCTCTTTCTCTTGCTCTCTCTCTTTCTCTCACTGTTTATCTTTCTCTCTATTTTTCTCTCTCTTTCTTTCTCTCATTGTTTCTCCTTCTCTCTCTTTTTCTGATTGTTTCTGTTTCTCTCTCTTTCTTTCTCTGATTGCTTCTCTTTCTCTCTTTTTCTCTCTTTCACTCTATTTTTCTCCCCTTTTATCTTTCTCTTTTCCTCGCTGTCTTTGTCTCTCTCTTTTTCTTTCCCTATTTATTTATGTTTTGCCCGAGGAAGGAGTTATTTTTCACTTTTCGTTATACGTTACGCGAAAACATCTATGATTGATTTGATTCGCATTTCTGTCACTTGTGGCTAATCGCGAAAATGACGATGAGTGATGATATGGTATAATCGATGAAGAGACAGTCATAAAGAACACCCAAGCCCTGGTCTAGATTCGAACCCACGCAGGTCCATGGACGTCCGCAGGACTTTTTCCAGGGAGAGGCAATCAAGGTATTTTTTTTTCTAGGGGGGCAAAGGACACATATTTTCCTCCAAACAAGTGATGCCCTCTCAAAAAACACTATTTCAGTCTGAAATTATCATGTTTCTTCGACGAATTTATAATAATTAACATAAATTACTGTGATTGAAATGAAACTGTGTGTGAAATATAACATTTTTAGGTATACATTCATTTTCCAGGGGCAGGGCAGTGGCCCCCCTTGCCCCCACCTTCCGGAAGCCCATGCGCAGGTCGGCTCCCATTAATTTGTAAAAGCTCCAATACTTTCAAGAGACCATTTACTATTTTTATATAATTTTTTCTCGGTTAACGTTCCATTAAACACACTCTTATAGCCAGTTCTCGGAGTCTAGCTGTCTCCAGCGCCAAGTTTCAAATCGTCAGATTTAAAGTTACAAATTATATTAGGTTTACTGAAATTACTCTGGGGTTGGCACTACTGTGGATGCTCCCGGTAGCAACCAACGCTGGGTTATTGGGTACGTTGCACATTCACTTCGTCAGTTTTCTTTCTTTTTTTTATCTCGTCATTCTCTTTTCTTCACAAGCGTTGCGGATCTCAAAGATGCAACACCTGTCGCTACCCAGTTTTAGGACAAGCTTAACTTCCTACCCAATTATACCATAGACCAGTGGGGAGTAAGACTCCACTTATAGAATTTCCGTGACTGCTTTTTATAAGTTCCTAATGGCATACAGAGTACGTTTTTAATTTGTTTGCCACGATCGAGTTGCATGTTGAGGTACGAGGGGAGATCAAAAAGTTCGTGACATGGTGTTTAAAAATATCAATGTAAGAAAATCAAATTTAATTTTTTCAACATCTTACACTTTTAAATGAATACACTAGAAGACCCCAAAGAATTGGTCATCACTGTAACAAAGGAGTAACTTGGATGGGATAAGGGGTAGGGGAACGCGCCCCCAGCAAATTTTCAGGTTTATTAAAGTTTACACTTTGTCTATTTTTGTAAAAAAAAAAAAATACACCTGAGGAGCAAAGTAGTCAAGAGTAATTACCATGATTTTGCAAAATTATCCTGGACATTATTTTTATGGGACAGACACACCTTTTCAATTCTGCCCCCAACTCTCCCCAAAGTTAGGACCAAATAGATGGCTCGTACCATATCCAGTGGGTCAAAGCTGCATGGAATGCTGTGTAAACTAAGACAGTGGTTAAAGTGGTTTAAGAAATGTGGCATTAAATTCACTGGATGGTACAGAGAACAATATCTTGTATGAGGACTCAGATTCTGATGTAGCTCTTCATTTAGCTCTGCATCTGAATGTCTGGGCTTTGACGAAGAAGATGAAAATGTATACTTTTCTAGTTATATTAGGTAAGCTTTGTTTGTCGAAAGTAGACCTACATATAACCTTATGAAATACTGTAAATTAATTATATTATTCACTGTTAAAGCTTTTTCCTTAAAAAATTGTACAAAAAGGGGAGTGTGTCTTATACATAAATAAGAGATATTTACAAAAATGGCAACGTTTTCTCTGAACACAATTCGTGACTTTTTATGACAATTACAGTAAAACCTCGTTAATCCGGACTAATGGGGGATAAGTTGACCGATTTGACGAAAGTCCGGATTAACTGAAATAACCTAAAAGAACAGTAGAAAGTGCATTAACATTCCGTTTATAACAACAAAACACATTTATTATTGTGTACTTAAAGGGCATAGGCTATAACATTCAAAGTTTGTATTGAAAGAGCGTTATTGTCACTTGTTCACAAATCATTCAGTACAAAACACTAGCTGACTGGAGAAACAAAGGCTAACCAGCAACCGACAAAACATATGCCCTGAATTTCGAATGGCTTATACACTATATATACGAGTTATAAATCGAATTGGCCTCATATAATCGAGCAGAATCATGACTTTAATTCATAAAGAGTTGCAAAGATAATATTCAGTAATAAATAATATTTAATAAAGTAATAATAAAAAAATTCAACAAATACACAATTTCGTAGTAACCTTGATTAGCTTATCTATTTGTACGTATATCGAATCAATAGTCAAACGAATCGGCAAAACTGGGCACACTAAGAATCTTGTCATGTACAAATTTACTACTAGATAAATTAACCAAATCGGTGAATTCATTCCTGAATATAAACAATTAAAATATAGACTTTCCAGTTCCGTTTAGTATCCTTGAACCATGTGTTTATTAAACTGTAAATGCAGCGCCATCTGTTGAAAACCTGCATCGTGTCAAAATGAGATAAAATAATTTCTTTTTGGTTTCTCTGTTAGAGTAAAGCGGTCAATGTCGGCCCCTTCTGCAATTGTGGAAGAGCGCTCTTGCTTGCACATGCGGACTGTGGGGCGAGCAGAGTTACTGTAGCGTTGTAAGAAGGGCGGAAGGAAGGGATCTAGGCAGGAGACTTCATCATTCGCGTTCTTGCAGTGTGCAGGCGGGACGCTCTTAACGTACGTGAACATGGCCTCTAAAAGTGCAAGCAAAAGGAATCGAAACACCCCTTTTTGAGAGAATAGACTGTCTCAAAGACAAAGGAAAATAAGCGCTCCTGCAGCAGTGTTTGTTGAGCCTTTGAGTGTAAGGCCTCGTTACTTCGTGCTTTGACTGCATAAGTTTACAGCCAGGAGTTTGGCGCGGAGATTTTGACTTGAAAGTGGTCGCTCAAGTTAGTGCTCTGCCTGTTGAGTTTTGCAGACCTCCGTGGACATTTTCTTCCGGCGAAGTGGTAGAGTCTTCAGTCGGAAGACCACTCTAGTCCTCCGTTGTTTGCAGAAGCACTAGAAACGTTAAATTGGCATTAAGGCTCTCCGGAAGAGAGATCATGCGGGAATGAACTCTGTCTGCAACAGTTTTGCAGATTTTCAGTCAGTGAAGCCGAGATTGCAGAGAGGGAATTTCTCCAGCGACAAGACACCGAGGTTCATCGGGAAAAGAAGATGGAACGACGAAGACAAGACACCGAGGATCGTCGGAAAAAGAAGACGTAACAACGAGGATTTTAGTGAGGTGGTCCCTAGTGTCGAGAGCTATCGTGTTTTAATCCCCACAAATTTGACCTTCTGATGAAAAATCCCAGTAAAGTTTGTAAAGCGCTAATTCTTTCTAAAGGCCGGCAAGGTAATCGTAAGTAAAAAGGTTAAATTTGTTATTTTTATAAATATATGAGAGAGTGATTTGTTTCTTATATTTCTTTTACCAAGATAATCTAAAGTACAGGTGTCAACTCTTGTATTGGGGTTTACTCATGTAAACCAAGGACCACCAGCGAATCAGCGTGAACCATTAAATTTTTGTGAAGTTATTTCTTAGTTTATTTCTGTAATAAAAGAAAGAAAAGGTAATTGGTTATTCATTCCTTCATATATTAAAAAGTATAATAATATTTGATAACAGTTTATCTCAATCGAACTGTAGCTAAAAAGCAAAGCTTAGTCTAATAATTAGACTACTAACGCTAAAATCACGTTTGATCGTTATACTCTCTGACTTAAAGAGTTAAGAAAGTGACGAATATAACTAAATGAATACAACTTTGAAAAATATACATTAAATTCAATCACTTTAATACAGGCTTGCAAGATATCTACGTATTATGTGAAATTTTTCTTAAAATCTCTAAATTTATTTGCAGAAGTAAAATTGTAATAAGCGAGAGAGGGAAAAAGGAGAGAGAGAGAGAGAGAGAGAGAGAGGAAGAGAGAGAGGAAGAGAGATAATGAGATAGAGATAGAAACGAGAGATAGGGAGAGAGAATGGTATTTTAAAATTAACACCGGATCTATACATACGAGTTCATCAAAGTGGCTAAAGCATAAAACCGCCAAGGACTGCCAGCTGCCTGCTCTCAAACATATCCTATTATCGTTGATAGATGTAACTTTCATATCTAATATTTACATACAGTTTTTTCATAATTGGTTAACGTGCACGCATATAAATATATGAAGGGACATGGAACAAATTTTAATACACTTCAAATTCTACTTCTTTATGCTTACTGTAATATCGAAGTGGAACGATTCGGAAGTAAAAATTCAAAACTGTGGGTTCGTGTTCAAAGGAAGCTTACGTATTTGCTTTAGGAAGTTCTCTCTGGTTTCATTATTTATCTAATTTATTCCCGCCAGTGTGCTTCCTCCTACGTTGGAAGAGCCCAAAGTTCTACGAAGTTTAGCAAATGCCCTAAAGTACTTTTAACTTTCAAGAATCGCTTGGGAAGGAGCAAACAAATTTAAGATGAATGATGCATCACTTTTTGCTGCAGTATTGTCATCTCTTACTTAAAACAAGGACGTGTCGAAAATAGTGTCCAATGTGGAAAGTAAATATAAAAGACACATACCGGAACACTTTAAGATAATGGAAGGGGTTAAGACTATTCAATTGTCTTTACTACATGTATCCATTTACGTTGCTCCCATCTACACCAAAGCGCGAAAGTATAGTACCTTTTACAGCCGAGGTGGCCGTGGAAAGGTGGCTAGCGCGCCGGGAATTAAGATCCACGCATAGCAACATCTCAGGGTGCCTCGACATTACCTTTATGGCACCGGGATCGAACCTTGGGACGCGTTACTTCCCAGAAGGTAGCTTAGGCTTCCGTAGAGCATGCGAAGGATGTGCAACTAACATAATTTAAACACGCACTGAAACTGATCCGGTGCCCGGATTTTGATGACATTTCATATTTTAACTGGTGCAACGTAGACATTGCTCACTAGTACAGAAATCCTGAACACCCTCCTCAGGTTGAAGAAATGTAATTTTTTGGGGTAATTTGTAGGTCATTTTTTAAAAATTTTGTGTCATTGCATGCTGAGACAAGAAGTTCAACAATTTCTGTTTTCTCTGAATGTTATCTTGCGGTACTTACTCTGTGTTTAACTACCAACGCAACAAAGCCTGTCTGAAAATCGCGAAATGCAACATTGTCGAGTTTCTTATTCACAGTCCGTACAACACACCAAGGTGAAGAAGCAATTGTTAAATTGTTTGTTTCGGAATGATTGTGTAATACTCTGATATTTGTGAATTGGTCCCAATGTTAATGATTGTGATCCATAAAAAAAGTGAATAATATAAATATATTGAGTTTTGTACGAACTTTTGGGTCATTTTTCAAAGATTTTAGGTCATCAATCTCCGGGCAGGGATAACCTGTCTCGTCCAGTAGATGTCATCAAATAGGTGATCCTTAACCTCGTACGCACAGCAAGTCTTCCTAACTAATTCTCGATAAGTTTACTCCAAATGATATCTCCCTGGTCCCTAAATCGTTAGAGTCCAATAACTGAGTGTTCTCCTGAAGTTTGAGCAATAGACTCACACCCAATTTGGTCACAAGAGCAATCCTTTCTTCCCAGATCCGAAAACTCAACTCCCTTCCAAAACAACAACTCATCCTCTCTCCCAAAAACAACAACCTCTTAACCTCTTCTGCCGGAAAACTGGATGCAACATCCGCGTTACTGGAACGGCTAGCTATGTAATGAAGGAAGATCGTACAATTATATTGACCGTTACAATTAAAATGAACATATACCTTGTTACAAGATGTGTTGGAAATGTTGTCCTCCTTCATCCACACATTTACGGCATATTTATAGAAAATTTTCACTAACACGTATCAGATTCTCTTCCGAAATTGCTTCAATTTCTATCCTGATCTTTTCTTTCAATTCTTCTAATGTATGGCATCAGGTTTGAAAGCTTCGTAGCTCGCCACGCATTCATCATGAAAATGTATATTTCTTGTGCAAAGCGCCGGAGGTATTTTTGAGGAGTATGTTCCAATCGTCCTCCAACGTCGTCAAGTTTCTCCTTAGTAAGCACACGCAATTTTATGTTAGCTTCTTATCAAGAACAGACCCTGTTTCCCTAAATTTGTTCACAAGTATCCCAACACTGTCTTTCTGTGAAACAGGAGCATCTGGGAATTCTGCAGCAAAACGCATTCTGCCTTCTTTACAAGAATTCGTAATGACGTAAGAGTCGTACATAAAAATTCGTTGTTTAAAATTAGACGTATGGCGTGGCATTATTAGTCTACAGAAAAGCACCTGTAATACGTAAACTAAAACAAAATAATCTGTAACATTTGTTACCACCAAACACTTCGGAAACACATGCAAACTGGACACCAACTATGTGGATACTGAATCACTGACGCGTTCATTGCCAAGGTCACCGTACAGCTGTGGGACGAAATACCATAGGTCGGCTATGGTATAATTTCGGGGGGGGGGGGAAGATATACAATAATTAGGACCCCTTGTGTTTCTTCCCCCTTGGGTGTATTGAAGGGGAAATTCTACCATGGGGGGGGGGGGGAATTTGACAATGGACTTAATATATTGTATTATTTCCGGGGGGACATTTGCCATGGGGGACTTTCTACACTGTGACACACAAAACTACAAAGTGATAGCTGTTGTTTCATATTGGAATTCGGCTATCATGTGAAATACTTACAGCTGCTTTAGTCTAAATGGAACAAATTTGGCTTGCGTAGCAAATAATTTCGTTCACAGCAAAGTGCTATCATAAGTTGAGCCTCAACGCTGTTCTCACATATTGCGAAATCGGCAAATTAAACACAGACTTAATTTATAATTCAAACTTATTGAAATAAATTTTGCTTACAAATAATGTCATTGTGCTATTTCTGCAATATATCTCTCAGAAGTCCATCAATGCTTGTTTTCTACAGTCTGAAATTGCAGGCAAATTAGATGAATTTGATCGTTGACGAATGCCGAAGAGTGAGAGACATCTATCGGGATAATACTAAATTACTAGAATCTTCCATGCGATATTCCTTGGGGCAATTTTGTCTGTGGCAGGCAACATTGTTTTGCTCGATTCGATTTCCTTGGCAGATTCTCAGTTATTTACAAGTATCTGATGCCTGTTTAGAGGAAAGGAAGTCCAGAAACGCATATTATGCATCTCATTTGTTACTGAAGATATCATCCTTTGGGTACGACCTATATGGAAATGTCATAATCTTTGGATGCCAGATCAGGAGAGTAAGGTGGATACAGTAGGATTTCGTCCCTCAATTTCAGTAGTTGCTTCATTCTTGAGGCATGTTGTTTAGCGTTATCTTGTAAGAATATACTTCCGCACACTTCGCCTGTTATATTTGGTCAATTTCGCCACAATATGTTGTATGGCACTTGCACAATATAACATATTGTATAGAAAATTTTCTTGGAATCGAAATTATTTGGAAACATTTCCGGGGGGTTTACTAGAGTCCGGACAGTTTCCCCGAGGTTTACGGCAGTAGCACAATACCAGAATTCCATCACAAGTTACATGTTTGATTTGGTTTATTTTACTGCGCTTATCTGCCACTTTTGGCTAATTGCGAAAGTGGGGATGAGTGATTTTATGATGAAATTGATGAATGGACATTCGCAAAAACCCATGCTCATGTCGGGATTGGAACCGGGGACCAGGACCGGATTTACTTGTTTGCCGCACCTAGGCCAAACAAGCTCTGCCGCCCCTCATACCGTTTATCAAGAATGAAAAAAAATCGTTATTTTCTGTATTACTATTTTTACTATTAACGGCATGCAGTATTAATTAAATGATAGTTACATACAAAAATGTAAAAAAGCGTTATGACATAAATTATATAAATTACATTTTAACATTTACCTTTTTTTTTTTTTCAGAGAAAACTTTTATTTTTACTTCATTTAAGTTATAGGACAGAACACACACTGGGCTAATCAAAGTTCTTGCCCTGGTTACATTTATGTATAAAAAAAGAACTGATTTTCGGAAACTTCTTTTGAAATGCTTCCTGCTTTTCATCTTTCTCCGCTTTTCTCTTTTTGTATTGTGACCCACTGAGTGTTACTCTTTGATCACTCATAATGAGCGTAATGACGTTTTAAACTTACCTCAACAAACGCACGTCGGACACTGACACACGCGAGACGGGACACACCACCTACTTCTTGGATAATATTCTCGAGCCACTAACAGTAGAATAGTACAATGCGAAACTCCTGCTTGCGCCGACAGTTTAATTCTCAACAATTCAACGCGAATCACATGCCTCTGATATGCGGCCAATGCCTGCAGTAACAAGGAACGGCGTTCCTAAAACGCAGCCACGTCTTTCAAAAGGAAGCATCAGGCTCCACGTTCTTGCCATAATCGCCGACCCGGCTCAGCACAATACTGTACATTCCAAACAACAACGTCGGTAATTAAATCAACAAATTAGTAAACTAATTCCGAGCCCTCTAGCCTTTCTCTCTTAAGAAATATTCTTCGTTAGCTTATATTTACAATACAACTACATTAAGTCATTCCATTTGTGTGTCCGTAGAAAAAAGAGGCAATCCGAGAATTAGGTAGGGGCCTATGAGGCCTATTTGGAAATTCGGGCCTGCCGGGGTCCCTGGGGTCGTAGCGCGGTCATTTCCAACTACACTATAAACTCTTCCCTGATTCACTTTTATCTCGGTTTCTCTGTGCTTTCTCTACGGAATATTTGTGTGAAGCATTTAGCTGCGATAGCTGGTTGGAACGCATTGTACAGTGGTTCGGATACCACTTTAAACTGTACGTCCAGTCCCAATTAGCCTATCTGTGCATAAAGTGAACTTCAAATAAGAACTCCAAACTCATTTACAAATTAATATCATTAGTTACTATCCTGATTTTGTATTCTATATGATTATAATTATTGTTCAATGTCAGAGCAATATTCTTTAACCTCACAAACTTTTTTATGTTTAACATGTCCACAAGACTAAATCTATGGATAACAGTAAGTAACAAAATAATGGCTTTAAATGTAAAGCCGATAGAATTAATAAGTTAATAAATATGTAGGGCTTATGGTAACACCCCCTTTAACTTCGCTTTTGGAATCAGAGATTACAGCGCCAGAGTAAACCAAATGCGACAGAAAATGGCTCTGTTGGAGCTTGCAAAATGTCTTGGAAAACAAAGAGGAAGTCTCGTCTACTGGCTTATTCGAAGTCACCCACTCAGAATGTGCATATGTCACCTTTCATCTAAGGAATACCAATGCAAGCTCTTATTAGATCAGACAAGGCTGTCACATCGGAAGATGTTAGAAATGTTACAAGGGAAGCTGAGGAGAGGATATAGGTGAATGGAAATTTAGGGTGTGCGAAAATGGCATTTATTCGACAGTTCACTGTAATATATAGAAATTCAGTACAGACACGTAGCCAGCGGGAGGGTTCGGGAGGCTGAAGCCCACCCTCCAAATCTTACAAATATCTAATTTAAATAGTGCATAGTGGTAATTAAATTTAACATCCTTAGCAGGATTAAACATCTTGCATAATAAGTTGTAGTATACCGAGAAATCCAACTTCTCACCGCACTTTCTCGCTTTTATATGGGGGCTGCTGATAAGGGATGAGATCCCCCGAAATAAAACTCTGGCTACGGGCCTGATTCAGTATCGTTTTATTTCGTTTCTGGTTTAAATACTGAGGTTGCGGCATTTTTATGTGATGTTTTCCGGCACAGATTTTATAAATGAAGGTAAAGAGTACTATAATGATGTCATTTTAATCGTCTCTTCGTGAATTTTCCACACGTGTGTATTTGAGTGAGTTTTCCTCTTTTCCTGACGCGGCGACCAAGATGATAAGGAGTGTCAAGTGCGAAGGGAGCCTGATATTAGGGAACGGATTCATAGTAAAATTGTGCTAAATATGTAAATATATATTTAGTTAACACCAAAATATGGAGTTAAATATGAGCTTAAAATTTTAAAATTCATTCTATTTAATAATACAAAAACACTACACGTTCTACATAAAAGACAGTACGCTTACATTGACATTAATGGTAAAACAACACAAAATATGTTTTCATTTTCTGTTTCCAAAACAATAAATAATAAACATTTTGTTGTAAGTGTTCGAACGTGAATTTCCTCCTGTTTTGTCTTAAGATGGATTTATATTGACTAAAACTGCGTTCAATATCGAAAGAAGTAATGGCAGTGTATTTCAAATTTGTCTGTTATTCGCAAGAAATTCACCCAACTCTGTCTGTCACAGGGGGTGATGTAGTTTTTGCGCAAATATGGAGTATATATTGAGAAATGTTCTGAAATATGGAAATAATATGTAAAAATAACTAAAATATGTAAAATATGAGCCAAAACCTAATATATGTACAAATTTGGAAAATAAAAACTGAATTTTTCGAGTGTACAAACATTTACACATAAATCCTTTTGCTGGTGATACGGTTTGACTACATAGGTGGTGGTTCCTTTTTGATACTGTCTCAAGAGGAGTAAATAAAGGTGCGTGGTAGATTAGAGAAAAGAGTATGTTGCTAACATGTAGAACACACGGAGAGGAGCAGATATGTTGGTGTAATGAATAGCGCAAATTATTGAGTACTCGTTGGTGGAAGCAAAGAACCTGGTTGCCGATGGGAAGTTAGCTCTTTTGATGGGCAGTACATTTTAAAATGAACTCACTGTATTAAAAGTAAGACTTTAATGTGATAGTTACATGTTTCCTGTGGAAATTTCATTTTATTGATTATTTTTATACTTATGGGAGCCAGCGTCAATAACCACCGTTCACAAAATCATACGGTAACTTGTGGTTAGCATTGAGTATTGTCGATGACTGCACAACTACCCTAAAAGAGAAATAGATTACTACTACTGTCGGATTAAAAATGATAGATACTCGAGTTTGGACTCCAATTAAACATTAACCGGTAGACCTACGTAAAAGCGAGTTACATCAAAATTTAGATTATTCAATTCTGCGTTAATCTAAGCTAACCAAATTGTTTTTCGAGTATGCCTTCGATTTTTATCGCCGTTATAACATTATGTACGTAAAAGAGTCAATGCGTACGGTGTTGCCACGATTCACGTACATCTTTACTCCTTCTTCTTCTTCTTTATTTTATGGCTCACACCGCGTTTGCAGTTTCTAGCCAAAGTTGATGAGTTCAGGTTCTATTGTTAATATCTATGTTCCAAACTGTTGTTGAAAATCATCCACTTTCTTCGAAACACTAATGTCTTCCTGTTCTTATGATATAACAGCTTTGTGAGGTTATTAATTTTAGTTGTAGTGTGACTCATCGTGGTTGTTTAAATAGTAAACCTATGTTTTCTAGCGAAACTATAAAGAATCCAAATAACTGTAGTACGTGGTTCAGATATTAGTGTAGATAGGATATCGGAAATGGTACCTGTGCATGTTGTAAGTTTCTATATAGAAAGTCTCGGTATTGTTGTCTTAAGGGACA
This sequence comes from Lepisma saccharinum, assembly GCF_977018435.1. Taxonomy (NCBI): domain Eukaryota; kingdom Metazoa; phylum Arthropoda; class Insecta; order Zygentoma; family Lepismatidae; genus Lepisma; species Lepisma saccharinum. The sequence continues at coordinate 32,684,638 of NC_139243.1, read as the reverse complement.
TTCAAAGAATAAATGGTTGAGTGTTTGATTAGGTTCTCCGCATTGACAGGAAGTTCATGGCACAATCTTGAAACGAGCCAAATGTTGATTTACTAATACATGACCTGTTCGCATTCTTAATATAAAAACAATTACTGCCCGAGGTAGATTCATGTTTTGGTATCAAGGTCTATGATTTCTGACTTGAGCATGCCACTTATAGGATGTGGTATTTTGTAGCTGCATTTTGCACCACTCCTCCCACTGTTTTTGTAACTTATATTTTACTCTGGGTAAGAGAACTGTATAAGGTAGTCGAAAAGGTGTTAAATAATCCTGGGTTCTCGCTTTTATTGCATTTGCATCTATTTTGTCATGATATTTATTTTGATTAATATGCGAACGGAAGTAAGTGAAAACCACTTTCTGTCCATTTTGTCGAAGATGTTTCATCGTACATAAAATCAAGTATTCAAATGTTGTTAACTTGTAAGCATCACTGCCTGTCCTCGACAAAGCCTGCAAGACGCTCAATGCATCAGTGAGGATTAGGGAGTGGGTAATTCTTAGTTCTACAACGTAGAGGAGCGCTTGTTATATGGCATAACACTCAGCCGAAAATATTGACGTATCTTGTGGTAATGTAAATTTTTTAATGTACCATCTTTACTGCATTGAATAAAAATCTGTTTAAAATCGGATTTCGCAATGTGAATTGACAATGATAATGTATGTTAAAAACAGATGCATAGAGCTCCAAAAGGAGACCAATATTGCATTTATAGGATTAGCCATTACTACAACAACGTTGTTCGCTGCCCCACCAACTCTTCGTCTTCTACTGGAGGAGAGGAGGACAGGAAAGAAAGAAAGAAAGAGAGAAAGAAAGCAGGAAAGAAGGAAAGAAAGAAGGAAATTAGTGAGGAAGAAGGAAGGAAACAAAGAAAGGAGAAAGAGAGAGAGAGAGAAGGAAAGAAAGAATGGAGAACGAGAGAGAGAGAGAGAGATAGAGAAGGAAAGAAAGAAAGAGAAGGAAAGAAAGACCCCTTCTTTCTTTCCAGGAAGAGAAGAAAGAGAAGGAGAGAGAGAGAGGACTACCCCCCAAGGAGAGAGAGAGAGGGAGAGAGTTGGTGGGGGCAACCTCTCTCTCTCTTATCGGAAAGAGAAAGAAGGAAAGAAAGAGAGAGGGAGAGATAGAGAGGGCAGAAGAGAGAGAGCAGGAGAGAGAGAGAGAGGGGCAGGAGAGAGAGAGAGAGAGAGAGAGAGAGAGAGAGAGAGAGAGAGAGACGCCCTCGCCCTCCACCGCCCTCCTCCGCCCTCCACCGCCCTCACCCTTTCCTTTCTATCCTCTCTTATTTCCTTCTTTCTCCATTCTTTCCTTCTTTCTTTCCTTTTTCTTCATCCTTCTTCTCTCCTCTTTCTCTCTCTCTCCCGATGGCGGTAGTCGAAAGAAAGAAAGAAGGAAAGAAACCCGCAAAATTGATGAGAACAGTTATTTGACAAATATTTAAGAATCTGAAAATTAAGAAAATTGTGTTTAAAACCCTTCTACCTGCACCGTCATCATGATCGGACCACCTGTTTTTTATTTATAGAATTTCAAACAGAGCTATCGTTTTGCAAAACTAAAAAAGGCACTTTTTCCTCACGACGATAAAATATAGAAGGCAGACTCAAAAAAAAAAAAAAAAATGGTTAGCATCAGTGGCCTCGATTTTGTGCCAAAGCTGGGGCGGCAAAGACAGTTTACTTCCGTCGTAGATAAGGTTCAGAATAGTGCGGGGGCAAAAGTGGCAAAAGGTTGGGGGCATCTGTCCCCCTCCACCTCCTAATCGCCGACACTGGTTAGCATAGATTAAAGTAGAATTGAACAAGTTAAATTTTGATATTACCCGCTTTCATGTAGGTCCACTGGTTAATTTTTAATTGGAGTCCAAACTCGAGTATCTATAATTTTTACTCCGGCAGTACACGGTGTAGGGGATGAACATTGGGACATGGGTCTTGCTGGCTGATGTTGTGGACCAGTGGGTTTGTGAGAACACAAATTCTTGCCCATGTCCTGATCGTAGAATCATTCACAAGATCCTTCACGTACGTACACTCACCGGCGATAAAAATGGAACACCTATCCTGATACACTCCCTTCCATGCAAGGCGCAACTCTAGGGCGGTAGCAGACGTAGGATCTAGGTGTCATTTTTTACTGCCAGTGCCTGTACATTCAAGTCTTCATGTAACCGTGTGTTCATGAACAATGTACTAACTATATTGTTAAAATGCTTTCAGTTTCTAACACTAGATGTCAGTTGGAAAATTTCAATTTCTATTTAATATTATTTGTTTTACATCTAACATATTTTTAGCAATTTTATAGACTGTAATGTTCATTAAATAATTACTGTCGTCAAAATAATCCCTCATAAACGTATACTGAAACTTAGTAAATAAAATGTTATAATAACTAATATTTCCCCCTAATATACCTAGGTACACCTTTTATTTATTTATTTACATGCACACGTTGAATCATAAAGCTCTAAATTATACGTCATGTGGGTGTGGGTTTCAAGCATTCGATTTCAACAGAAAGGTAAAAGAAAGCACACGAATAATGTAATTTTGATTATATTTTAGTGTATTTTCCATATCTGCGTCGGATATGTGTTCATATCATCGGCCAGCTCAGCTGATGTAAATAAGTATATACTTTTTTTCAATAATTCAGAGAATTTAAAGACGTTTTGACACCTGCTGTGCCCCTAATAATTTCTTCATGTCAGAACGCCTCGGATTTGGGAGGTGAATTCATGAACTTAAATCGCGGACGCATTCATTAATTATCTCGTAATCTTAGATTTTTTAGATATGTGTCATCAGGTCGAAATGTGATCGTTGCTCGCCTATAAATAACAGTGAAATACGCCTATAGAATCAAGTTAATGTGTGGATACTTTATTTAAAACACACACATTATGTTTCAGTCTAAAAAATGAAGTTCAAACGCAAGTTCACATATTAGTGCATATGAGTGCTGGAATTAGTATCTATCCGTGGACGGATTTATCCAGAATATTGACCTGGACGTGGATCGACGTAAATAGCTAAATACAAAAACAATACAACCAATATACGAAGGGTCCAGCTTGAAAGAACTGCTGAGTTCGAATACCGTAACAGACGTTGACGAATCTAGGACAATGGCTAGAAAGGAACAATAGTGATCTACTCTAGGCGCCCAAATCTACTAGCACTATCTCAGGTTCTTCAACGACACTATACAGGGTGGCCCAAATAAAACTATACACACCCAAATACAAATATATCCATAGTGGCTTTCAGAATGAGGGTGCTCATTTCCAACACCTGCTGTAGGCAATGTCTTGGACACTATTGCAGCAAATAAAACTGTGCATACTTTATCTTTTTATTTGATATTGTTTTGTTTAGTATGAGCCACTATGAGTATAGTGTTATTTGGAACACCCTGTATGTTGGATCAGGCTTCGTAAACCTGCCATATTTGTGGAAGAGCCCTCTCGTTTGCACACATGGATTGCAATGAGAGCAGCCGTACTGTAGCGTAGTAAGAGGAGCGGAATGGAGGCTTAGTCGGTCTCGTTCCTACAGTGGAAAACCTTTTGTCATCTGATTCGTGAGTAACTGTGCATTGTAATCATGGCAGAAAAACAGGAGGTGGTTCTGTGAAAAGGGAAGCGTCTTCTCTAACTATTGTGCAAGTGACCCCCCCCCACTGCCCTGCTTCTTACTGGCCTTGGGCTGCAGGCGGGAAGCTCGTACCGCACGGAGCGCTCTCTGGCCTCTACGAGTGCAAGCTACTTTCTTAAGCTTGATTCGGACGGTAAAGACTTAGGGAGAATTCACACTGAAGAGACAAGCAACACCTTCAGCCTAAAGCAAGACATTCACCGCGCAGGCGCGAACAACAAACCGAGTCGACAAGATGCACTTATTGATAAAACTGCCCAATCCGAGCAACTCGTGAGTGACAAACGAGACGTGCAGCTTGAGGTGTCGCTTCAGTTCGAAAGGTTGTCTTTATTTCTGAGAGTCAGTTACCAACAGTCGTTTGTCACTTATCGTGTGTCGCTTCGGTCTGACATCTCCCTTAGATTGCACTCAAAGTAAATGGAATTCATTCTTCTCAAAACCCTAACTTACCCGTGGGGGGGGGGGGGGCTTGATGTCAGGCCCACTACCACCATTTCTTCGATTTATCAACTGTGAAAATGTTTATTGAAACATTAAAATAAATCACATTGTTCCTCAGCAAGTTCCCAATATTTCTGCATTACTTTTGTTCACAAATACATAAATATAATGTAATTAGGAGGTAAAATTCACTTGGCAGCCTTATAAGGCACTATCTTTGAATGTGTGTCATTCGAGATCTCATGCCAGTGATAGTGTACAATTGGCTGGTAATAATGGTAATTTTTGTGATTATTATAATTAATAAACAACTGCACCATCTTCGAAAAAGGAACATTAATGAAAGTTATTATGATTTCTGTAAGTTTTAGTCATTGGTAAAATATGTGTGTGACACTCGTGCAATAATTGGTTATGTTTTTTTTATTAATGATGGTAATTTTTGTAATTATTATAATTAATAAATAACTGCACATATATAATCAACAAAGGAAGCAACGATTTAAAGTGTGGGCCTGTGAGCCCCCCTCCTCCCTCAGGTGAAGCATGTGGAAGCTATAGTGCAGGATGCCTTAGAAAGAGCGTTTCGCGTCGCTCGCACACTATTGCCGATAATCTCGTGTCGTCTGCTCCTCAGCCAAACAAACAGGCCGAGGTAGCAAGAGGCAGAGGTCACTCACCCTTCCAGAAGGGTGCAGCGAGCTAGCTGTGGCAACCGGGCTCGCACATCCGCGGACCTGATTGGTTCACGCAGACACACCCCCATATTGTCGTCTGTTGTAAGCCCGCGAAGCGATCTTTCTAAGGCCTCCTGCACTATAGGGTTAAAGGTACTTAAAACATGGGTTGTTTAAAAGCGACAGAGGTAAGCTGATTGAGGCAACTGGCTATATATTCGGAGTACATTTTTCTAGTATTATCAACAACAATGGGTTCTATTGTTATTATTTTTTACAATGCATCAGTGGCGTAGCAACATTTCGCGAGACCGTGAATGAGATTAGAATGCAAGGCTCCATCCGTTCTTTAAATTTAAAATCAAATTCGTCAGCAAAGTATTATATTTTAATAATAATAATAATAATAAATGACTGACGAACATGATATTTAGTAATTTTATTCACCTTAAAAATTTCATTTTCTGTTTTTCGGGGCTGAAATCTGATGCTTTAGGAAGTAAGGAAAAGAAGCTTCTAATAATATACATGTCCCCCTTGAGTTGAAAAAGAACCCAAGCATTTAAGTGCCTCACACTTGTTTCGTGGCAGTTGGAGGTGCTTTGTTGTTAACATATTAAAATCGAGAGTGCACGGTGAAGAGAAAGAAGAAAATACAAAGTGCATTTTAATCAATAAAATAATAAATGGGTAAAAATGTCCAAGATGGATATCGTGAATTTTAGCGTAAATATTTCACATGACAAATGCTAGGATAATTTTAACTATTTTCAGGCCAGTTAGGTTTAGGGCCCGCCCACCTGTTTGTTACGCCCCTGATTTGAGATATGCATTCAAATTATACGTTTAACTAGAATTTAGAAACAGAATGCTCTATTTTCCCCCCACGAAAATTCGCCTTTTCCATCTTTTTCCGATTTCTATTATTGCATTTTTTTTATCAACCCCATAGAACGCGAGGCCCAGGCCGGTCGCCCACTTCGCCCCTCCCCTGCTACGCCACTGGTGTTATGGTACTAACAGTTGTCGCAGATCTCTTCTGTTCTTCTACCAAAAATAAAAAATCTGAGGATGTGTTGGTTGGATTCCAAGAAATCTCTCTAGTACTACCTTCGCATCCTTGGAAACATTTATCATCCTTTATGTGGCGTCCAAAGCGTTATCTTATGAGGATTCTGCCAATAGTTTTGATAAAGTCTGTTATTGATTTATCCCCTGAGACAACTCCAAGGTCTATGTACAGTGGCGTGAGAATTTAGGAAACGTATCTTTAGTGTGTGTCCATTGGTCATTTCTCTCTCTAACGTCTGAATTGTGGACCTATAGTTTTATGTACTCAAAATATGGAAGTCAATATACGAGGGCTATTTTTTTCAACCTCCGACAGGGCATGAAATCATAACCACAGTGAATAGCAAAATGGGGTTATTGACAAAAGTTACGTAGACGTATAATATACTTTTCAACGTAATCACCAAGAAGATTCAGATATTTATCGTACCGATGCGCCAGCTTTCCAATACCCTCTGCAAAGAAAGGTATCGCCTGTCTGTTGAGCCAGGTCTGCCGAAGGTCCTCATTGGTGTGGAAGCACCGTCCTCCCAATCACTTCTTCATCGCCCGGAAAAGGTGGGAAGTCACGGCGCCAGATCTGGGATGTAGGGAGGGTGATCAAACATTTTCCAGTGCATTCGTTGAAGAAGGTCTTGGGTTAATGCAGTAACATGCGGTCGGGCATTGTCATGAAGCAAGACAATGCCCGAAGACAGCACGCTTCTCCGGGACACAGCTCTTTCGACTGTGATTTCCTGTGTCCCTCTGCCTCTAGAAATCGTATCACATTACGTACCTCGCACTTGGCGGGAGAGTGGATTGTAGCAGACATCTCTACGCGCCCGTCGCTCAGCGTCAACCAGGGGGGTGAAACTCTAATGCCGCGAGCTGTGGTCTTCGTGACGTCAGCGATGTTAGCGACATCTATTGGCAGTGCACCCAAGTTATGCACTTCTCAGTCGCAAAGTATTTCATAGTTCTACGCTAGATGTCACTCCATCGCCAACTAAAAGTGAAACCAAACACAATATACATTTGCTGATCCTAGTTACATGGAACGTTTTTAGGACATCTACTTGAAAGTTCTCGCAGGAATATCTTCAGAAGAAGTCTTGAATTTCAAGTTTGTTTTATGCACAGATAGGCTAGTTGGGACTGGCCCAGCAGGTTAAAATGGGATCACACCATTAAATGCTTGAAATGGACAACGATGTGCGGGGTATCTCCAAGGTAGAAATATCTACGCAAAGCATATTTTATAATTTATTATTTGACAACATAGGAGCATTCAACAACTGAACTCACGGCTCGAGCAAACATTCCCTCATCTAAAAACTTCCATTTCGAACACACTCTCCAGTCTCCACCAGTGTGATATCGAACCCGACACACCTTGATTACATGGCAACGAAGTTACCATTACGCCATCCGGGATGCGACATGGTCTTATGCATCATGTGCATTATGTAATACAGTGTTGAACTTCTTTCCTTGAATAAGAAACTCGAAATCTGGCCCTGAGTTCCCAAATAATACTCTAGACATCTTAGAACTAATTATTTATTAATTAGTATTAATTATGAATTATATCTAATCCTTGGTATTTGCTGCTTGTAATATGAAGCTTATATTATAGATCCACCAAGCTTTCTGAAACCTCGGAAAATATGCGAACTAACCGGCCTCCTCCACCCCTTCTCTCACCCCCGGTGTTTGCTCTGGCGCTGGTCGGGCAAGGACCTTCCCACTTCCGCTGACACAGTGTTGCTAATTTTACTCTCTTCAAGAATTCGAGGAGTGTTGTTGATGTGCGTAGACGTGTTTTTGAGTAAGTGTAAAGTGTCGAAAGTTGTGCACAGCAGTGACCGAAATTTGCTACTACGAATCATCGAGAAGTGTGAAGAAGAGAAAAGAGACGGGTGGAATTATCCTCGCGATCAACCCCTAAAGAGAGCAGTATATCTAACGGGACGGTCGGAGTCATTGCTTCAAAAACTAAAAACAGAGAAAAAAGATTTACAAACCCCTGACCAGAAATTGTCAACTCCTGGTAAACGGAGACGTGCTCGACAAAATAAGATTGTCATGTATAACAATAATTAGGGGGGGCGTTTAGGGTTCGAACCTAGGCTACGTTACTTATAAGGCATGGATGTTCTTTCTTGCTAGGAGGAATTAAAATGTACCATTAAATTAGTCACGGTCCAAAATTCGGCCGATGGAAAAAAGACGATTAAGTTCCTTTTTCATCGGTCTTCGTTTACAAGCCAAATGTTGTTTTCACATGTAGGAATTAAAGTTGAAAAAATTCAGAAATCAGAACACTGAAACATGTTACGACATAATATTTTAATATATCACTGTAGAAATACTTACAAACTCTGGTCGCTCACCTACGCAAGACAAAACACTCCCCGACCCATAATGCACCGGGTCAACAAGTTAGCAGCGCAGACCGCTGATGGTCGGCGTTATACGTACATAAATGCTATGTTTCTAGCACCATGGCCTATCCAGTTACGTTAAAGAAGTTTGAAATCACAAAGCTAGGACTCTATGCATGGTCCAGAGTAGAGAAAACAACTTCTCTCTGACCTATAAAGGTGCTGAAAGTTTTAACTGTGAATGTTCTAAAACTGTATCTCTAAAAAGCGACTGTCGAACTGCCAAATCGAAATGTGTCTATCGAACTGTAACTTTCCACTGCCTCTGCTAAGTCCTTACTTCGTCTTTTCTTTCCGTTCTCCCAAGAATTGTCCTTCACTCTATTGGTCGTTGAACTTTTTGCTCCGCCCACACGTGGCCACTTCTGCATGTAGGGGCGATAATCGTAACACACGGGGGTGATAGGGGCGAGGGTGATAGGGGCCATATTCGCGTAGCACACAAACACAATAGCACCTTGTTTGAGAGCTGATCTCGAGGAATGAAAAGCATCTGTTCTAATTAATTGTAATGGCTCTCAGCTCAAATTTTATCGCACACAACTCGGACACTTCAGTAAAGTTATTCCTTCCTTTGCTGTCGAAATTGCATCGAAGTGAAGATATACGAAAAGAAATGTTCTGGCAGGGTTGGAGTTCAAGATTCTGTGCTATTTACTCTTGTCAATCCAATGTCACTGAGCCAGACTAGCGGGCAGTGGTCGTGGAATTTATGACGTCTCGTCCAGGCTGCCATGTGTAGGGTGATTGTCTAGAATCCGAGCCTGGCCAGCTGCAAACTCTCGCGAGGACAGAGGATCTTTGTTTCCTACAGGGGAAAAGTCTTTAAATTTTAAATGCCTGAAGTTCCAGGTGATTAGCTCCTTCTCGGCCGAAATTATCTCGATAGGCTCCATCTGGGCCGAAATTATCTTGACGTGAACCAGAGTTTAGATGGATTTGTACGGTACAGATATGGGAATTTATTGCCGGACACACTGTTTCCTTCACCTTGAAGTAGGGGTGGTGATATATGGAAGGCTTTCATGGGAACGAACGCTGGTTTCTCGAGGCAGCTGGGTCTCTTCTCAGAGAGCAGAAAATTAAGATCTTGGGGGAAAACGTAGAAAGACCGATGGAGATTTGTAAATGGCACATCTGGGGATTTGTAATTGGCACATCGGTTATACATCCCCCTGCTCCCGAATAAAATTTGCTGAACTGTAGGGAAGCAAATTTTTCAGCTAGCTGTTGCGTTGCCTCCTGCAGGACTTCTGATGTATCTTGCCTCACGATGTTAACTTAGGTCAGAATATAACCCTAGCACCCGTAGACTTAAGTGTTCGGGTCATATCTGCCTCTTATGGGCAAGTCTGCCTGTCTCTTTCCTCTTCCCATTGCTGTAGTTCTCTTCTGCTGCTCCTCCTCCTGCCTGGATTGGCTCTGGGCAAGCGAGTTGTGCCCTTGCTGCTTCATTTGGGGTCCATGGCATCTTCTTCCTTCTACCTGCTGACTCTGGTGTCGAGTGGCTCAGGAACACGGTCGGTAATAATGGCGGGATGGCCTCATTGCATAGTCACCTTGGAGTAGTAGCCTGTCCTGGCCTTCTCTTCTGCCATCTGGTCTGCTTGGCTGGAGCTCCCGTATCGGCTGGAGAAATGTGTCCGGAGTCTCCTTGGTGCCTCTTCTCCTGCCATCTCTTTGGCTGTAGTATCTTGTTCTGTGAAAGTTTTTAAAGGCATTAGAATATGCTTAGTTGAAAGTCTTAACCTATCTTCATGCACTTTCTTCACATGTCACAACTTCAAGTCTCTTTACCACTTTAAGTTCCTTGTCTTCTTGTACTTGACCACTATGTCTCTTGATTACATTTTTACGAGCAAAGAAAATTACACAAAAATTTTGTAGCTTCTACATAGATAGTATAATTATGAAAATCAATACATGATTTAATAAGATATTATATAAAAATTTGTTGGCTAGTTTTAAAATTAAAATTGAAAAATTTACCGATACACATATTAAAATAAGAAAATTCCCTTTATTTTATATTCTTCATGCACCCTTCTCTTCAATTTATCTCATTGTTTTTAGCTTATTTCATTTTTCATTACTGGGCTCAAGGCTTTACCAACACAAGTCTATTCCACTAACACACTTCATAGGTTAGACAGTATTTGCTGCACGGGCATTCAGCCCCTTTCATGTGCATACTTAAAACTATAATGGCCACTATGGGCAAATCTTCTGCTCTACGGCAGGAATTATGTGTGCATCATAGGCACCGTCATTATGCTATGTACAGCATAGGCCTCCTTGGGCAAATTAAAATTAACACAACCCTTATAACAATACCATCCTTGTTATGTGTTGTTGGCAAGTGTATGTGGTAGATGTATTTATTCTGTGTCTTATACCTCACATTAAGTAAAATTAAGCAACTTGAGCCACTTAAGATGCAAAAATTTAAATATTCTCCTTATCAACATAAAAACAAACAGCGAATACTTATTATGGAGATCTAGCCTCCATTTTCTCCTGATCAAAGTTAAATGGTGCATGAAACTTGTTATTATAAAAACATAATCCTTATTTTACTATACAGACCCAACTTATTTTCTTCATCATACATCACTGGCCGTCACATGCCTTGGTTGGTCTGGTGTGTCTAGCCTATCAAATATCAACTATAATAAATCAAAATACACATTTAGATAAAAGTAGATAATCAGATAATAATCCATTGATATTAACATTTTCCTGTAAATATTGACAAACAAATGACAAAAAAAAACCAAAGAAAACTACTTCTTCTTCCAAGTAAATAAAAAGATTACATGGCACTATAATTGTGCTAATTATCCTTAGTAAACAAAATTATAAGTTTCACCACTAACTAGACATTAATAAAATGATAAGGTGACTTACTGAGTCACGTGTGTGCATTTATAGAGTTGCACCTGATTACACAAGTTTACAAGAATTAAGATTACAAAATGATAAAAACATAAAATTTAAACACACAAGAACAATAGAGTATATGATTGTTTAAATATAATAAAGAAGTTAATATGAGCAAATGTATGAGATTATTACAAACAGAAGACCTAACACCACCTTCTGTTAGTTACATCATAAGAATCAAAAGATTAAAATACAACTATATTACAAGTGTATGCATGTGTATGAAATTTTTGCTTTTTGGTCGAGTGTAATTGTTGTCTTACTTATTCTTAAGCAATTGTTGCAATGTGTTAGCCCCGCAGGGCTATTTTATGAGGACTACGTAGTTAGGCCCTAACTTCTAGCAGCCAAATGTCGACCTGTCACGTGGCTGATAGAATCCAGGAACCGAACATGTCCAAACCCAACCCGCATGTATATATAAAAGAGTCCCCCCCCTTGAATCCGACAGCAAGATAATATGTTGATAAAAAAAAATCCCTTAAAGCCTAAAGAAGGCAAAGTGTAAAATAAAATATGCTCCGCGCATGAAAACTGTCGAATTCCGCAATGATTAAGTCTAATCCATATTTAAAATCATATTTAGCTCACGCTGCCATAGCGTCTTATGAGCTGTTGGGAGGAAAGGTGACACGCGGTGTGCTCCAGTCTTCCTCTTCCTAACTCCTTAACTTCCACACCAAAAAAAATCTTTCCAAGTTACCCGGGGTATACCAAAAGTATTCCAAAATGGTGGCAAAAATAAATTTTGGGTTCTAGTCTCCTTTGAGAATAGAAATTTTGATCTTTGAGGTTCTCTATAGCAAGAAATTAACCCTAGGGAGATATATAAAACGAAGAAGTTGGTCTCCCTTTTCATTATAAGTTTTTATTTATCATCAGGTCATCCGTCGCATTCAGCTTGTACAGGTAAGCACGCATGCTGAGAAAATTATTAAAGTTGATGGTTGCAAAACCATTTATAATGAATTGTTACTCAGTAACTGTTATACTGTATGATTACACAAGTCACAGGTATGCTGGTTTAATCAGTACATCGAAGAAAGGTGATTTCGGAAAATAATTCCTCGGAACGTCAAAAATTATCTAAAAAATTAGCTGGCAACACTGATTTTCACTAACTTTAAATGGTAGTTGGTTGCAAAACATCTATAACACTTATATTAAATAATTGAACAAGTTTTAAGTAAATATCATGAAATAAAAGTAAAATTTTTACATAAATTCGAAGTTTCTCGGTTTACGAGCCTCCGATACGACACCTTCGTATAAAAACTGGATAATTAAAAATAAAATTATGCAAGTCCTGGTTGATTTTTTGTAATTTCCCTCCAGGGTAGTCTGCTTATGACTTCAGTAATTAGTTTTCATAAAGATCCGACTGTAATTAAGCATTTTATGGCTGATTTAAAATTCAAGTTCTCCGCAAAGGTACTAGTTCAGACAAAATTTGGATTTCTACGTCACAGTAGCTCAATTTTATGAAGCAATACAAGCTTAACTCTTTATATTTAAGTAATTTATTGTTTAATTGTTATTATTAAGTTCTAAGTGTAAGAATTTGTTACAAAAATTGTAGCTTTTATGCTGAAAATTCATTTTAAGTGCCTTATTTAACAGCGTAATGCTTTTAAGTTTGGAAAATGAAAGATAAGCCAAATATTGTTTTTAAGAACCAATTTTAAGGTTGAAGGAGAAATAAAGAACAAGATTCTATTTACGCCATCCTGAGAATCAAGTGTAAAAGAGTCTCCCAGCCTCCAGTCCTTTAAGAGGACTTCCCTTAGAAAAGTATGTGTGTTATGTAACATGTGTATCATTAACATCCTGTGGAAAAAGATCTGGTCTCTTACCCTTCAACATCCTGAGGTACAATGTCCTTTTACCTTCGGTACAGTGCCATAGCTTCATGTTCTCCACATGCTGATTGGTTACCATCTGGCCGGTACAGCAGTCCAACAGCGTGAACACATCAACTCTCTCCTCCTGGTAGCAGTAATAAAGACCGGAGAAGGTATTGCAGTATTTCCTGGTTATGGCATCTAATAAGCTACTAAGAAAGTGTGTTTTCAAAAAGATTAAGTTACCTACAGAGACATTTTGCCTTTGGGACAATTGTGCATTTATCCTGGTGTTTCTTTTGTTTCTTTCACCCGTTGTATTAATATTAGCCATGTACAGCTTATGTTCCCAGTTCATCTCTTCACCAGCTGGCAAATCAAAGTGTGTTTTTACTGCATTGTCAATGGGATAATTTAATTGAAGCTCTATGGGTGCAAAACCAGTGGAATGGTTGACACTTCCATTCAACAAGTTAACAACTTTGGTGACATGCTCTGGCCAAGCATTATGCGCGCCCTCACAGACCACTCGCATAAGCCAGTTCAAATCTTTGTGTATCCTCTCTACTAGGTTACTGCTCGGTTTGTATACCGGGGTGTAAGCAACCTTTATGCCTAGAGAGGCTAATGACTGTACATATTTATTTGCCTTGAACTGAACTCCATTGTCACTTACTATTAAATTTGGGATCCCGAAATGTAAAAAATAGATATCAATTAGCTTCCGTAGTATGCTGTCGGTAGTACTGTTACGTAATGTGTATGCGGTTAAAAACCTAGTTTTTGCATTTTGAATAGTTAGTAAGAATCTTTCACCTCTCTTACCCCTTGGTAATGGGCCCTGAATATCTATGAACAAAACAATATCTCTACCTTCCATACTGTGCATTAATAGCGTTTGTCTAGGTGGGAGTGTGTTATCTTTAGTACTTTGACATGTTATGCAGTCTGCAACATAAGATCTGACATCTTTCCTCATATTTCTCCAATTATACAGTTTTAAAATTCTTCTCATCATTTTATCTACCCCAAAATGTCCTAAATTGTCATGGTAAGCTCTAAGAACTACTGGTACAAACGATTCTGGTATGCATAGCTTCCATTCATTCAAAAAATGATAATCCCTAGTAACTAGCAAGTTATTTGGCAAAATTTTGTAAAACTTAAACCAATTTCTAGACCTGGTTGAATTTTCTGTGTATGTACCATCCAAAAACTGTATGATAGGAAGAAGTATGGGGTCTTTCCGTTGCTCCGCAGCTACGAAGTCAACGGAAAAGTCAAGTATCTCGTTACGGAACGGTTCACTTGTGGCATTTATATGTAAGTTTTCAGTTTCTTTACTTTCAAAAGTCCTGCTTAACAGGTCTGCCAGACCATTTTATTTGCCCTTGCAGTAATGTACTTGAAACTGGTAGGCTTGCAACTGTAAAGACCACCTGGTCAGCCTAGCATTCCAGTTTTTTGAGCTGTTTAGCCACTGCAAAGCATGGTGGTCACAAATGACTGTAAATTTAGTACCAGCTACATATTGCCTAAATTTGGAAATGCAAAAGATTATACTCAAACACTCTAGTTCAGTAATGGTGTACTTCTCTTCATATGGTCTCAATGTTCTACTTACATAATAGATGACACGAGGCTCCCCGTTATCAATTTGAAATAGATATCCCCCTATGCCAATTCCACTCGCATCTGTCTGTATGAAAAATTCCTTTTGCATGTCAGGGTGGTGTAATGTAGCATCCCTGGCTATGGCATCTTTCATAGATAAGAAACTATTTTCTTCTTTTCTACCCCACTCCCACTTTTTGTCTTTCTTAAGCAAGTCAGTTAGCGGTTTACAGATTTCTGAATAACTGGGAATGAATTTTCTCAACCAACCAAAAGCACCTAAAATTTTCTGTAGTTGTTTCCTAGTTCTAGGTCTAGGAAGTTCAACTATTGACTGTATCCTATCTTGATTTATGTGAATCCCCTTTTGATCAATAGTATGGCCTAAATAGTTTATTTTTTCTTTGCAAAAGAAACTTTTCTTCAGTTTGATGGTCATGTTAGCAGCCCTAATCTTCAAAAATACTTCTTTTAAGAGCTCTATGTGCTCTTCGAAAGTCTCTGTCCTAATACATAAATCATCTACATAGATCATAACCTTATCTGAAAGTGTATCCCCCAGTGTTCTATTCATAGCTTCAGTAAAGGCTTGCACTCCGTTCGAAGAACCAAAAACTAACCTTTTATACTGGTATAGTTTACCATCGAAACTGAACGCTGTAAGTGGTTTAGACTCTTCGGTAATCAAAATCTGGTAAAAACCTGAAAACATGTCTATGGTGGTTATGTATTTCTTGCCTTGAAAACCTTGCAAAGCCTCATCTATCCTAATAGGCTTTGTTTGAATTAATTTCTGGTGCAAGTTGACATTACGCATGTCGGTACAAATGCGTAGTGACCCATCAGATTTCGGTATTACCACCAGGGGGTTGAGGTGACAAGATTCACTAAATTCTATTATATCCCACTCTAAAAGTTTCTGTAAGTGTTCCCTGACTTGAGATTTATAGTTATACGGTATAGGATAAGTCTTCGCTACCAAAGATTCTGCGGTATCTACCTCTATTTTATGCACATACTTATTGCAACACCCAGGCTTGTCATCAAAAAGATCATTAAATTCTAATAAAGTATCTAAAAGTATATCCTTTTCAGTAGGATTTAGGATTTCTGCATCTTGTGCTTTTTGAAAAAGTTCTTGGGATGTGGCCTGTGTATTACAATTCGTATTCCCAACTGGTACTGTATACCTAGTTTGCTTGTGTACTTGGTTACAAGGATTATCTAAATCCTGAGTGCCTTCAGCAAGTGGTAGGGGTAACAATGGTACTACTTTACTTCCTTGTTCAGTGTTTAATAACAATTCTCTTTCCTTCAGGTCTAGCTTAGCCTCTAGTGCAAAAAGTAAATCCAACCCAATCAAAATTCTAGCTGGTAGTTCTCTGACTATTAAAAATTGCACGGTTACTATTTTACCTCCTATATTCACATCTGTAATGAATTTCCCCAATGACTTTTGTCTCTTTTTCCCACTGTAATCTATCAGCATTATATTATCAGTATTAAGCAAGGTAGGTCTTGAAATTTCACTTGTTATTTCTCTCCAAACTCTCTCAGCCATTACAGAAATTTCCGCTCCCGAGTCTACAAGTGCCTTATATTCTTTATTATTGAAACTTACATTAACAAATGAACTACATTTTACTTTGTTCCTGATATTTACTGGCAATGAAAGGTTTTTAGCACTATAATATTCCTCATTATCTTCAAAATCCTCATAAAAATTCAAATCAACCCTACAAATTTCATATTTATTTTCATCATTCACCAGTTGCTTTACTTGTGTTTCCCTGTCATCAGTATCAATGGAGCTTCCCCCTTGCCTACCTTCTGTAAGAGGGGAGCCTAGGCATTTAAAGATCTGGTAGGCTGGTTACCAGTTCTAAATGGAGGGCTGTTAGGATTTAAGGTGGGGCCTTGTTCTGGTGCTCGGGTTCGATCCGCAGCCACCACTTGTGCATAAGTGGGACCCCTACCCTGGCTAGCGTGGTTGTTGTTTCTACGTACCGGGGAGTTTCCTCTCCCGTTACGGTAGCTGAAACTACTACCTCCCCCGTTACGATTATCGGAGTATGTGTTCGATCTGCCCCGGTATGAGTTGTTGCGTCGCGGGTTGCTATCCCAAGTGCTACCCCGACGGAAGTTATTTTCAGTTCTTCGTGGGGGACTGGGTTCGAACCTAGGTCTTCGTACCCTGACCTGCCTAGCCTGAAAGTTTTCTTGTCTATTTTGGGGGTACCGGGGTTGGAACCTCCTTTGGTCCTCCCTTTGACTGGATTGGGACACTATGTCTAACCTGGCTACAATCTCGGCTGCCATCTCTAGGCTAATGTAGGGGTGGATTAAGAGTGCCTCTTTAACCTTGTTGGGGAGCTGGTTGGCTATGATGACCATCTTCTGCTGGTCCGTCATGCCAGTTTGTATGTTATTCAGCAAGTTGACCTGTTGCCAAAAATAGGAAAGCATGGTGCCCTTGCTATCATCAGTGTACCTACTATTCATTACCTTGGCTAGGTACGTTGACTTCCACGTATCTGATTGATACGTGGACAGAAACAATGCCTTGAACCCCGAATAGGTATCAAAATTCCCTTTTACTTGGAGGTACCAGTTCTTAGCTACGCCAGTTAGTAACTTTGGCAGGTAGGATAAAATATCCTCCTCCTGCACACCCAGCAAGCAAAACGACTCTTCAATGTCTGCCAAGAACTGAGAAGCTAGGTACTCAGGTCTTGCAGCACTGAATTTGGGGAGTTTATCTAGGTCCCCAAACCTGACGGTAGTCCTTCTCCTTGGCTTATGCTCTACCCCGGAGTCACTATCCGAGTCCGAGGAAGCATAAGGGGTGCTTTGGGATTGAACCTTAGGCTTAACCGCCTGTTTTTCCCTTTTTATCTTTAGCTGGCTAATCTCCCCCTGATTGCTCTCATATTTTTTCTCTAGCTCTTCGATAGCCTTCTCTAATTTGACAATTTCCCCACTATGATCTTTCATTCCTTTTACATTTTTAGATAGGTTCTCAATTCTATCTAATCTGCTCTGTAATTTAATCAGAATCTTAGCATTTCCCTTTTCTAACTCGCCTAACCTAGCATTCATCTGATCACTCTCTTCCTTATTAAGCTCTTCAATCCCAGTTACTCTGCGTCTAATCACTTCGAGCTCTTTTTTACTCCTAGCTTCAAAGCTAACTTTATAATTATTGAACTCATGTTCCCTGGCATCTCTTAATGAGTTCATGTAGCTAACAGCCTCCCTGTTAAGTCTACCCTCTGCCTGCTGTACCTCTCTAACAATCAACTCTCTATTTTCTCCCTCTGACTTCTCTACTCTTTTCTCTAACTGGTCTACTTTCCCTCTCGTTACTTCACATTTCTTTATCTGTGCCTCTATCCTGTTTCCCAATTCCTCATTCCCCCTTTGTAATGAGTCTATTCTTTGGCTCAAACTTGTGTTGCTTGCATCTATCTTTTCTGTTAAATCTGTTCTTAATAGCCCTAATGCCTTCACTATTTCATTCATGGAGTCCCTGAGTTCTTCTAATGATATTGCCATTTTTCTGGTTATGGGCATTCGAATTCACGAAAGAGAGGGAAAAAAATATCAAACAAGTGTTTGTTGTTAGTTTTAGCGGAGGTTAGTGCACTCGCGTGACATGAAAAAAAATATTGCAGTGTCCTGATTTCTTTTAAAATTTAGGGCAAATTTAGAATTTTAGCAGTACATAACAAATGACAACTTGGCTTTGTAAACAAGTCCCTGTTCGGGAAAAGCCATTTATAACAATAATTAGGGGGGGCGTTTAGGGTTCGAACCTAGGCTACGTTACTTATAAGGCATGGATGTTCTTTCTTGCTAGGAGGAATTAAAATGTACCATTAAATTAGTCACGGTCCAAAATTCGGCCGATGGAAAAAAGACGATTAAGTTCCTTTTTCATCGGTCTTCGTTTACAAGCCAAATGTTGTTTTCACATGTAGGAATCAAAGTTGAAAAAATTCAGAAATCAGAACACTGAAACATGTTACGACATAATATTTTAATATATCACTGTAGAAATACTTACAAACTCTGGTCGCTCACCTACGCAAGACAAAACACTCCCCGACCCATAATGCACCGGGTCAACAAGTTAGCAGCGCAGACCGCTGATGGTCGGCGTTATACGTACATAAATGCTATGTTTCTAGCACCATGGCCTATCCAGTTACGTTAAAGAAGTTTGAAATCACAAAGCTAGGACTCTATGCATGGTCCAGAGTAGAGAAAACAACTTCTCTCTGACCTATAAAGGTGCTGAAAGTTTTAACTGTGAATGTTCTAAAACTGTATCTCTAAAAAGCGACTGTCGAACTGCCAAATCGAAATGTGTCTATCGAACTGTAACTTTCCACTGCCTCTGCTAAGTCCTTACTTCGTCTTTTCTTTCCGTTCTCCCAAGAATTGTCCTTCACTCTATTGGTCGTTGAACTTTTTGCTCCGCCCACACGTGGCCACTTCTGCATGTAGGGGCGATAATCGTAACACACGGGGGTGATAGGGGCCATATTCGCGTAGCACACAAACACAATAGCACCTTGTTTGAGAGCTGATCTCGAGGAATGAAAAGCATCTGTTCTAATTAATTGTAATGGCTCTCAGCTCAAATTTTATCGCACACAACTCGGACACTTCAGTAAAGTTATTCCTTCCTTTGCTGTCGAAATTGCATCGAAGTGAAGATATACGAAAAGAAATGTTCTGGCAGGGTTGGAGTTCAAGATTCTGTGCTATTTACTCTTGTCAATCCAATGTCACTGAGCCAGACTAGCGGGCAGTGGTCGTGGAATTTATGACGTCTCGTCCAGGCTGCCATGTGTAGGGTGATTGTCTAGAATCCGAGCCTGGCCAGCTGCAAACTCTCGCGAGGACAGAGGATCTTTGTTTCCTACAGGGGAAAAGTCTTTAAATTTTAAATGCCTGAAGTTCCAGGTGATTAGCTCCTTCTCGGCCGAAATTATCTCGATAGGCTCCATCTGGGCCGAAATTATCTTGACGTGAACCAGAGTTTAGATGGATTTGTACGGTACAGATATGGGAATTTATTGCCGGACACACTGTTTCCTTCACCTTGAAGTAGGGGTGGTGATATATGGAAGGCTTTCATGGGAACGAACGCTGGTTTCTCGAGGCAGCTGGGTCTCTTCTCAGAGAGCAGAAAATTAAGATCTTGGGGGAAAACGTAGAAAGACCGATGGAGATTTGTAAATGGCACATCTGGGGATTTGTAATTGGCACATCGGTTATACATGGACGACATGGATAAGTGTATACTGCGAAGGAAAATCCATGAAATGTACGCAGTGAAAAGAGAAGTTCCTACAATATTGAAACTTTTAGCTATTGCTAAGGAAGAAATTAATTATCAGGGGGGGCGAGAAACATTACGGAAAATTATGAAACAGATAGGCTTTAAATTTAAAAAATGTAGAAACTCTCGCTTAGCTCTGGTTGAACGAAGCAACATTGTGGTTTGGAGAGCAAGATATCTTCGTGCGATCAACAGATTCCGCAACGAAGGGAGGCCTGTTGTTTACATTGATGAAACTTGGATTCATCCTAATTACAAAGTAAAAAAATGTTGGCAGAGTGAAGATGTGTCAGGTGTCTTCACAAACGACAGTCCGGGGCAGAGACTTATCATAAGTCACGCCGGGGGTTCCATGGGGTTTGTTCCAAAAGCCCTTAATATATTTCAGGCCAAAACAACTTCTGGCGATTACCATAACGAAATGAATTCCGAGAACTTCGAGAAGTGGTTGGAACGGAAACTTATTCCGAATCTCCCACCTAGATCTGTCATTGTTATGGATAATGCCTCCTACCACTCAATTCAAACCAATAGAGCCCCGAACACAAAAAGTAAAAAACTAGAGATTCAAGAATGACTATTAAAAAATAACATCACTTTCGATATCGAACAAACAAAGCCAGAATTGTTGCTGAAAGTAAAAAAATAATCTTCCCGATCTGGTATATCGAGCTGACACAATTTTGAAAACCCACGGCCACCACGTCCTTCGACTTCCACCACATCACTGCGACTTGAAACCGATCGAGTACATATGGAGCACCATAAAGCGAAGAGTTGCCTCACGAAACGTAAGTTCAAATTTGAGAGAAATAAGGGCTCTTACCGAAAGTGCAATTGACAGTGTCACAGTGCAGGAATGGGAATGTATGCGCCAACATGCCATCCGTTTGGAAAAAGAATACCAGAAGAATGATGGAATTCTCGAAGATGAAGTTCAAACTTTGATTATAAACCTGGAATCGGGTTCCGAAAGTAGCGATGTAAATAGCGACAGTGACAGCGAAAGTTCGAATTCGGACCTCTCCGGCATAGACACCTTATAATCTGCCTCCAGGCCAACCGGAGGCAAAAACCCAAAAGTAAGTTGCTTTTTTTTACATATTTTTTTTTGTATAGTTTACATAATTTAGAATATTAATGTTATGTGTTTAAATTGTTGATATCCTTCTGCGAGACAGCTGGCGTTTTTAACTTTAGTGTCCCCCTCCCTCCTCTCTCTTATGCTATGTTATTTGAATTACCACATCTAGAAACGAAACTTAATATTCGGCCTGCATATTTGTTTACTTGCAAACCTTTCACCCACTTCTAGATTTGGCAACACAGGGGGGAAAACACGTGTTTCTGCCATCCCTTCCCTTGCCCCAGAGTTCCCGAGCTCCCCTCCTAAACATTCGACACTAGCGCCACTTGTTTCTGGCCAGGGTTTCAAATAAGTTGGTGGATCTATACACAGCGATTCACATTGATATTTATTTCCACAAATCATTTTTTTCTGTCATCCAGTGCTCAAATCATTTTCTACGGGTAGAGTTAGCAACACTCATTCAACGTTCGCCAGCCCCCGCGAGCTCAGCTTTGAATTTGAAACAGCCGACACCGCCAGTTGGACAATAGACGTGTATAGACAAGGGTCGAATCGAAGGTGCAGCGTGATGTATGGAGGATGCTTTGTTTTGGACTGGTTAGCAACGGCAGTGGGTGGATGCAGTTTAATGCACTGTTATTGTAACCTATAGCTGCAAAATTAGTTATTTAGCTCATGCGTTCATTGAAGAGAAGATGATATTAACAGTAGGATATTTAAAAGGTAAAAAAGGAGAAACTTAGAAAATATTTGAAACATATTTGTTGGTACAACCGGTACAACCCCCTCCCCTCCCTCTCCTCTACACAGCCTGCAATCTAGCGTGCCCACAGAGAAGCAAATCGGCAACGTAGTTGGGTGCACTGCCAATAGGTGTCGCTAGTTTCGCCCGTGACGTATTAAGACCACAGATTATAACATTGAGTTAAGAAGTTTCTCCTAGTAGTTTGTCTATGGCGTCAACTGAAGGGTTGGCCTTGGCAGTGGTGGTGGTAGTGGCAGGGGGACGCCAATCACGCTGTGGGACGCCCCGCTTCCTAGCGCTTCACGAGCCTCCTGGCTGAAAAGAAACGCCCCCTCCCCTTGTCCCTCTTCCGGACGCCCATGACGTGTGGCACTCTATAATATTCTCAATGTTTGAGAACATTTATGAAACAGCTTGTCTTCATATTATTTGTGAAATAATCAAAGTAATTACTGAATGTGAATTCTTCATCTTTAGAAGGGATTTGTTTCATGTGAAAATCTGCCGGAGATTTTCTTTTATTATACCGGGTGTTCCGTTAAAATCCCCCTAATTTATGTTAATCGTAGAAAAGAAGGTATGAATGATAGAGCACTGAAATTTCAGAGAATTGAAGAAAGACTCATAAAACTTATTTTCCACACACTAATACACCTCCACATGTGCCCCATTGGTATCACCAACAATATCCAGTCTGTATTCAACTTCTTGCCATGTTCTCTCCAACATGTCCCCTGTTACTGTTGCAATCGTATCACGTATGCGGGTTCGTAACTCTTGGATGTTATTCACTGGAGTCGCAAACACACGATCCTTGACGTAACCCCAGAGGAAGATGTCCAGCGGAGTGAGGTCAGGTGAACGTGACGGCCACCGTATAAGTCCATCGCGTCCAATACAGCGATTAGGAAATGTCGAATTGAGGGACCTCCGAACACCCAGACTCCAGTGTGGGGGAGCCCCATCTTGTTGAAAGATGATATACGGTTGTAGAGCAACTACCTGGGGGTACACAAACTGCTCCAGCATGTCCAAGTACACAGGGCCTGTTACTGTATCTTCATTGAAAACAAACGGATCGATGATCCTGTCCTTCATTAGACCACAACAAACATTCAATTTTGGGCTATCGCGGACATGTTCTCTGTACACATGTGGGTTTTCAGATCCCCAAATCCGTACGTTATGCAGGTTGACAATCCCCGACACGTGAAACGTTGTTTCGTTTGAAAACAGGACGTTGTCAAGGAAGTGAGGATTCATGTCGATACGCTGCAGCATTTCCATACCAAATTCTTTGCGACGCGGCTTATCATCTGGCTTCAATTGTTGCACAATCTGCACTTTATACGTGTATAAAATAGTCTACGTGTAGAATGTAGACTATCATTGTTTACGCGTAGACGCACATCACTGGTTTCGATCAGTTTAGTTTAGCATTAAAAACTGCTGAATGCAATCACTACAGGAAAGAACCGTAAGTAAACAAAGTATTGAAATCCCAGAAGATAACAAAGCGCAGATAGAATGAATAAATAAATAGTTTTAAATTTTGGGGTGCATCGTCACGTATGGTCATTTTTAACCCTTTGACATATACGAGAAAAAATCCTCTTATCTAAATCCCTTACCTTAGGGCAGGTTTTTCAATGTGCGATCAAAGTTCGGGTGTGGCAAATAACTAGAGGTTACACCAATTTTGGGTTTTTCCATCTGCGGTCAGCTCCTCAACTGGAGGTTAAGTGGCTCTGAACTTGATCCGTGCTTCATCTGGAGCAGTGAGATGATTGGCAGTTTGGGAATAAACATGGCTGCCTCATCGGATGATCGATCTCAACCAGACAGTTTCTCAGGGACATTAAACGGGAAATAATTCAATAAAAGTTGTGGCTGACAGAATTCAATTGAAGTGTGCAGTAACAGGTAAAACAAAGGAAATGGTCCGCCAGACTTTCATTTGTGTGCACGTACTGGTGACATTCGTCCTATCGTGAAACAAAACCCAAAGTGGCAAGTTGGTGTAGTGGGTAAGGTCAGCAGCCTAGTGGGGTTACAGCTTTATGTTATGAGTTCCTGCTGCTGACTTCCTTTTGTTACGATTTACCACGATTTTGAGATTGATTCTGTATTTTATTTTGCGCGATCCTAACACGTTTAAAAATTGTCGCTTTTTTATATAGTCGGATATAGATAGTGTGTAAAAGTTGAATACAAAGTGTGAATGTTCAATGAAAATATTTAATTTCTCCGTGACGTTACGTTCTCCAGAGAAACAAGTGTACAAAGCGGATATAAACTTCTAGTCGAAAGATATGTGCAAGATGAAAATATTAATTCCTAATTAACTAGATAGAGTTTGGGCCTATTTATATTTGATTGACTTGCTTCTTATACTTCGCTTTTGTGCCGCTTTTGGCTAATTTGCAAAGAAGGAGACGAGTGATGACATGATGAAATTAATTAATGGACACTCACAAATATCCATGCCCAGACTGGGATTCGAACCCGGAACCCTTGGCGTTGTAGCGTGATG
Organism: Lepisma saccharinum; assembly: GCF_977018435.1. Taxonomy (NCBI): domain Eukaryota; kingdom Metazoa; phylum Arthropoda; class Insecta; order Zygentoma; family Lepismatidae; genus Lepisma; species Lepisma saccharinum. The sequence continues at coordinate 32,660,196 of NC_139243.1, read as the reverse complement.
TGCGAACCACTCCGTCACGGTGCAGGCTATTTATTTATATGTGATCTCGTCTCTTTTGTACTGTAGAAAAGGATAATTATTTGTATTACCTATTAACAGTTTTTGGTTTGCGAAGTCTATTTCTTTTAGGAAAAAAATCAAATCTGTAGTAATTTTTTCCCCTTGTATGTCTTTCCTTGTAGCAACGGAATACGCGCGCGTTAAGTTCTGTTGTATTTACAATGTAAACAATGAATTTCAACAACCGTATGTGCATTTGTAATTCTACCTTTTCACACCAGGCGAAATTTAATTTGAATTTACACACCTAGATGTCATTGTCATCGAATCTCTCGCTCATCGTTGCAAACTCGAATTGTTACGGACCCAACTTACGCTCAACGAACCTCTGGTTATTTTCCCATTGAAAAACCAGGTGTTAGTTTACACTGGAGGTGAACTCCAACTGGTGGGTGGCTGACCAAAACGTTGACCAGACATTGAAAAACCAGACATTGAAAAACCAGACATTGAAAAACCAGACATTGAAAAACCAGCCCTTAAAGTTTAAAAAGATGGTGTAGAACGTTCTTGAGAAATATTTTTAAAGTGCACAGCAGTTACACAACACATTAAAAGGGTAAGGAAAAACAAAAAACAGGCCACTCTTGTCAAAATGCTAAAAAATATGTTAAAACTCATTCATCATCCACGAACATGATAAACATTTGCGAAGATTAAAAGTTTGTCTGAGGAAAGAAAAATCGGCACTTTAGTAAGAATATGCGAAAAACACTTAAGGGTCATTCCATGTCAAATCAACCAATAGACCATTGGTTGAACCTTGAAATCTCAGAAATTGATAATATTTGGTACAGTGATAGTAACAGAAAAGTTGACGAAAACTACCAAATTTGAGATTTTTTGGGCTCATAGTTCTTGAGTTATTCACTTTCCCCTGCTACGATAAGCTGGTAAACTGTAGGAGTTACTCAACAGTCTTTTCGACAGCCTGAAGGGTCTGAGGTAAACTGCCACCAAAGGAAAACTGAAATTTCTATTTCCACCTCCTTACTCCCTCACCTTCAACCCACCTGCCGCTGTAAACGTTGAAAAGTTGCAACAAATTGCAATATTCAGGTCACAAATTTTATTGAAATAGAGACACTAAAAGTTTTGTATTATTTATATGTAAGACCAAAACTCGAATATGCATCTGTTATATGGAATACAAACACAGGAAAGTACCGTTTAGCAATTGAAAGAGTCCAATCGAGATTTCTTAGATTTTTAAAATACAAATTTCAGAAAATTTACCCCACATTTGAACACTACGACAACCTAATATATGCATGTCGGTTTACAAAGCTGTGTCACAGAAGAACGTTACATAAAATAGTAGTCTTGTGGAAATTGTTAAATCACGAAATAGATGCTGAACATCTACTCTGCCAGATTAATTTTCGAAGGCCTTCGTCGAAAACTAGACTAAAGAATGAAGTTTTTCTTACAAAGAAGGCTAGATCGGAAATTGAAAAGAAATCTCCAGAATGGAGAATGTGCACCAGTTACAATAGCTTGCTAATCAAGAATAATAACACCATTGACATCTTTTCTATGAACCTAAGAGACTTCAGTAAAGCCACTATTAACACAATGGCCTAAGCTTAAACACATAAGTTCGTATTGAAATTGTGTGATAAAGTGTATATATATATAAAAAATATTTTTAATATATTTATATATATATATGTCTATATCCTATACGCCTTCATGGCATGGTGCTAAGCACAGGGGAGCACTTTACTTTATATACCGCGTGAGGCACCTAAAAGTACCACCTGAAATAGCGAAGAAACCAGAAACAGTAGCGATGTGAGGTTTGCGGGAAACAATAATATCAAATGGGGCTCGTAAATCGGAGGTATGGGGTGCGTCGAAAAATATCGACAAATGGGGCATCTAGAGCAAAGTCATATTTTTTTTAAATGGAACGATATACAATAACATGCATAATATAAAAGAGCACACGCAGAGAATCACAACGCCGTTGGTCTCATGCATCTACTGCACATAGGAACGAAGATATGGCCATGTGAAAATATGTAAACAAACTAACAAGTGGCCCACTTGACCGTCAGTACCACGGCATGTACAAGTATGAGATGTCGGAAGCCATTGGACAAGATGAAGACAGAACGTGTTAAAGGAAGAAAAAATACAGTAGACATCGTCAGCACCATGTATTTGACAGTGTTACAGCATAATGAAAATGACCATGACAGTATGTCGAAGAACCACTGCGTAAGAAGCGAAAACCTGTCAAAGTGTGTGTTCAAAGTGGTGGCCGTCAGCTGCGATACAGGCAACGAGGCGCCCACGCAAAGATCGTTGCACAGAATGTAGCATCTCGTAGGAATGTCCCTACAGGCCGCAGTAATGCGGTGTTGCATATCCTCTGCAGTTGTTGGCACATCCCGGTAGACAATGTCCTTCAGCTTTCCCCACAGGAAAAAGTCTAACGGTGTCGAATCTGGGGAACGAGCCGGCCATTTGACAGGCCCTCCACGTCCAATCCAACGATTTGGAAATGTATTTTCCACACATGCTGTAGCGCGTCTTGCACTGTGAGCTGGGCACCCGTCATGTTGGTACCACATTTCCCTCCTTGTCTGAAGTGGTATGTCCTCCAATAGTACAGGCAGTTCATGTTGTAAAAACTGTATGTATCGGTCAGCATTCAGTGCCCCTTGTATGAAAAAGGGCCAATGAGATGTTCACCCACTATACCACACCACACGTTCACACTCCATGGGCGCTGGCGTTCCACTTGGCGAAGCCAATGTGGATTTGTCACCGACCAATAGTGCATGTTCCTTAGGTTGACATTTCTATGATTGGTAAAAGTTGCCTCGTCAGTGAAGAGGATACGTGACAAATCGGGTGTGTCGTGTCGTAACATCCATGTGCAAAACCGAACACGGTCCACAAAATCATTCCCGTGAAGTTCCTGATGGAGGGAGATATGATATGGGTGAAACTTGTGTGTGTGCAGAATGCGCAATACACTTCGCTGACTCATCCCAGCATCCCTGGCAATTTCACGGAAGCTAACGTGCGGATTCACAGCAACAGCGGCGAGAACATTTCTTGCACCTGGCTCACCTGTAGTTGGCTTGTTCCGCAGACGTGCTCGTGGTGTTACACTTCCGGTGTCTCTTAATTTAATAAATAACTTACCAAACAGACGTCGAGATGGCTGTCGTCTTTCCGGATATCTCTCTGCGTACACACGGTAGGCCTCTGAGGCATTCTTTCCGCATTCCCCATAAATCAGGATCATGTCCGCTTTTTCAAAGTTTGTGAACACCATAATCTTCGCTGTTACCACTACGACTGCTCCGATTTACGAGCCCCATTTGATATTATTCTTTCCCGCAAACCTCACATCGCTTCTGTTTCTGGTTTCTTCGCTATTTCAGGTGGTACTTTTAGTTGCCTCACGCGGTATATATATATATAATTTCTATCTCTATATTACAGAAATATATGTAATTGTATTGACTATGTATCCTTCATATGGGCTGAGTAACTAGGTATGTACCTGTTGATTTTAATAAATAAATAAATAAATACAATCTATCCATTTGTAAGTGTGTGTGTGTGTGTTCGCGGAAGGGGAAGGAGGGAGGGGGGTTGGACGATGCATTAAAGATTACCCACAATCAGTTGCTAGCACATATCACTGTAAACAATCAAGAAATACAGCTAGTAATTCCTCTTGAGACTTGTTCCTTCTCTGTTATGACTAATCCTTGCATTTTAGGTTTTTGATATTTTTTTCCTTTTGTGTGTTTGAAACGTACTCTCTGCCGTTTTTCCTTCCTCCAAGTCCATGGTGATTTTTCAAAGCTCTAAACAAAGCAAAATGTCTAGTGCCACTGTTACTTGTAAAATCCAAAGTGGTCTGATCTGTGTGGTCTTGCTCACTTTCCCGTCGCTTCGGTGCTTTGTGGCATTCACGCCTTGCAAACTAACATTTCAGCATTGCAGTTTGCACCACTGACTGTTTTTGTTGAAATATTGTTTTCAGCATATAAGATGATACTCATACACAAAATTGCAGAGTTTGACTGTGGATAACATGAAAAACGATTATTGCCTAACTATACGGCGTGGAGTGGATTTTAATATAAAGTTTCCAATGGTATGTTCTTTCATCGCCGTAGGATTAGGCAACACACGTAACGTTATGCAAGAGAGTGCTTATTTCAGGATATAGGTGTCCCATTTTCATTGCAGGTGACTATGTCTAATCAGCATTTTTCAGGAATTTTGAACTATTTGAAGTTTTTTTTTTAACCTACTTCAAGATTTTTCGAGGCTAACTTAAAATTTTTAGGACCTATTTTAGAATTTTAAGAACCTATTTTAGGAATCTAAAAGAACACTTTTTAGAACCTAGAAATCCGAGGTCTAGTTATGACTCTGTAAAACTGGCTGGAATACCTCACATACTCTGTCTCTCGGCTATCATCATATTGCATTAAGAGGCAGTATTTAAATGCTTTTCCTCAGACCGGAACAACAAGTAGCAAGCGACAGCATGGGTTCACACCGAAGTGACAAACAACAAGCAACACGAACCCCTTCAGTCTACAAGCAAGCATTGGTCAAGCATGGGCGGTCAACAGACCGAGGCGACATGATTCACTTTATTGAGAAAACGACCCAGTCCGATCAAAATGCAAGGGACAAGCAATATGTGTCGCTGTTGCAAGCAACTTTGGTCTGAAAGCTCCTCAAATGTTAATAATATCATATTAAGGTTGTTAGCTATATGGCATGAGATTTTTTATGCAACTTGTATGTACCATTACATTATTATTTTCAGATTATTTGTAGTCCAAATATTATAAAATAGATTAATGTGAAGACTTGAACATCAACCAATCAGCTTATAGTTATGGTTTTAATATGGACGTCAACAAATCTAGGAAATATCACACATAATATAACAGAAAAAATATTTTCTTAAGAAATTAATTCCCGTCCCAATATGAAATTTTGCACACAAATAGTCAATTGAGGTCTTCAAAACATATATTGCAAAAAAAAAATTCAAGGGTGTGTTCTTGGGATTTTATTAAGAAAAACCTTTTTCTAGTTTATGAAAAACTACAAAACTCAAGTAACACAGTCATGTTGCATTTCAAATTCAAGCTCATTAAAAGCAGAAAAGAAGGACACCAATTCGAGCTATCTTGGTCAAATAGTTTTTTATCTACGGCTGCTTAAAAATTTCAAAATGTCGTCAAATTTTAGAATTTTTGCTTCTTTGAAATTCAATAATTCAAAAACTATGAGTCCAAAAAGTCTGAAATTTGGCAGTTCTTGATAGGTGCTATGAATAAACAAAAAATCTTAAAAATCTGAATCCTAAAGGTTCAAAAATATTTTGATATTGGTTGATTTGACATGGAATGACCCCTAATAATTATATTACAGATACGGCACATTTGAGAGTCTAGCAATTGCAGCAAGTACCATGGGTGACCAATCCCCAGCCGTGTTAAAATGACTTCTTGTCCACTGGAGGCACGGTACGAGAACTCCAAGCAATCAGTGGTGGGCGTTAATGCACGGAGCTTGTTCCTACTCTATGAACTCATTACGAGTGTCACTAACAACTATTGAAAAGAATGTTCAAATAGTGGGACCACAGGGAAAATAGTCTGTGCAGAACCGTGTGTTCTGTGCATTGTACTTGCGCAAAGAGAGGCGGGGTAGAGTGAACGGATGGAGGGGAAGAGGAGCGAAGGCTTTTAGCCGAAGGTTCTTGTGTTTGTGGTCGCTCTATAGCAGTAACGTTATAGACTGCTTTCTTTAGCACTGTATAACAAATGCGAGGTCATTTATCAGTGCTCAGACTAAGAAATCAATATTTCCAATATTAATGAAAACTGCAGAATGGCGCATTTTGTATTTTCCAATGCCAGTTGGCGACTCTGACTGAACGCAAGCGCAAGCGCAGAAGTCACCAACGCTTAAGCATCCGCAAGGCTTGCAATCAGTCTATCGTGGAATATTGACCGGTTCGCACACGAATCGTGGCAGTGGAGCCGCTCATCCGAACGGGCTCCATTCAGGAGATGCAGCGAGCCCATACAATAATGATTCTTCAAACAATAGAGATCCAACGGCAGTCTGCAGAACCAGAAGTATCATAGTCGGAGGAATGGGTGTTCTTTGTGCAGTACCTGCTGCTACGGAAAGTGTTTGGATGAACGCCTCCACTGCCGCGATTCGTGTCTGAACCGGTCAATATTCCACGATAGACTGATTGCAGAGTGACTTCTGCGCTTGCGTTCAGTCAGAGTTGCCAACTGACATTAACTAACTAACTCTCTAACCTTCTTAAACCCGAAGGTTCATGGCTGCAGCAACACAGGCCTTCCATCTGTCCCTATCTTGAGTAAGATCTATATACTCTTTTCCATCCCTAAGAATTTCCTTTAGGACCATCTCAACGTTGTCCCTCCATCTTCGTTTTGGTCTTCCTACAGGTCTCTTACCATCAGGTTTCCCAACAAGAATCCTGTGAAATCCTCTTTCCTCTCCCATCCGTGTCACATGTCCTGCCCACCTAAGTCTTCTTGATTTAATTATTCTAATAATATCTGGACAAGAATACAAATTATGTAGTTCTAAATTATGTAACCTTGTCCACTCACCTGCCTCCTCATCCCTTTTAGGACCAAATATTTTCCTAAGGATCTTACTTTCAAACACTCTCAATTTATGTTCCTCTTTCAATGTAAGGGACCAAGTTTCACACCCATATAATACTACAGGCAAAATTACTGTTTTGTATATTTTAACTTTTAGTTTCTTAGATATTAAACGAGAAGACAAAAGTTTATGAAGAGAGAAGTAACATGCATTTCCTGAATTGAGCCTACTTTTTATTTCCTCTTTAATATAATTTGCACTTGTTAATATTACTCCTAAGTATTTGAATTTGGAAACTGGTTCAAGCGAGTTGTTATCAATAATTAGATTTTGATTTTTACCTAACACTTGGTTTCGGCCTGTAAGCATACATTTAGTTTTCTCTTTGTTAACTTCCAAACCTATCTCTTTAACAGTTTTGAAATTTTTATTAGCATTATTCTTAAACTGACATTTGAAGATACAAAATGTTCCATCCTGTAAAACCATAAGTCGCAGTGTGCTCTTTCTACTAATTCAACAAGCCATGGTAGATATGTGTAACCTTGAGTGAGAAATAGCAATACTACAGATGGGGCTCTTTTGAAAAAAAAATCTTTCTTATTTATATTTGAAGAGTAAAATCTAGCTTCTTTTACGAATTTGGACTCTCGTTTCTTTCAAACTGAGAAGCAAAATAATTTCATTTCTTCGGCTTCTTCACGTTTAAGGTAGTGATAGAACACAATTATTCATTTCTTTTATGTTCAAAAAACTTCTTTGAGACTACAAAAATGTTCTCAAATTTGGTGAAACTGAATCATTTCTTCACATAAGAAATTATTTCTCTTTTGCGAAATTGTAGAAAAATTGTCCTTTAAGGGCATGCGATACAGTCTCCACGGGAGCCTTCCCAAGCTCTTCCGTTCGTGGCAGTGTGCCAACTTAGCTCTCTTGTAGCCAGATCTGGCTCTTTCGTGCACTCGTTCGGCTGTGAACTGGGACACCCACCCCCGTGCCCCACTATGGTGCCATCACTGGTTCCGGCCCATATAGACCAACATTTTCCATTTACACGTGACGTGATATTGTTATATTGGCTGCGTCACCCCACCCCACTCTGATACATCTTTATAGCACCGTGTTTAACGTGAAATTGACATAATATTGTTATCAGGGAATTCTTTATTTTCGATTTCCATCGGTGGATTATTGAGATGGGTGATGCCCCCGGATCTAGATGTTGAAAACTAAGAATAAATTGTCATCAATTTAGAGTTAACGATAATAGCAGTGCCCCCACCCCTTTGACAACTAACATTAGCCTAGAAGGCACTTTATCCAGCCTTAGTAAGTCTAGCTCCATGAAAGTCAGTTTTAACTCCATTTAAGGTGAAATTTAGTTCTTTTATGCACATCAGGTTTTTTCAACACTGCCGCGAGGCAAGGAGAAAAGCATTGATCATATTTGAGTACAATTTGATTCGTTCTCTTTGGAATATAAAACTTCCGATTGAACAGAAAAATATCTCAACGGGAAGAGGACAGTTTGAAGATACATTTCACCAGCGGAAAAGTCAAAACTTCCATTTAATTAGCCGTAACTTGATGTTGAAGTTGATTCCCCGTAAGGAATACATGGGATTCCGAAATTCTTATTCATCATATTTTTCATACATCGTGTCCAGCTTAATAATCAACATAAAAAACGCTTCCACTTGCAACATGGAAAGAAATTCATACTCTTGGATACACCCAGGGTTTTTTTTAGTAGCAGTGCGCAATCGGAATATATTGAAATAAATGCACAATTGGTGCGTAACTGTACTTCCTCCCCTTAACAACTCAGCTAATTTGACTGAAAACTTTCTGCGTGCTTTTTCAACTAACAGAGAAATCTCTGGAAAATGGAACTGGTATATGACCTTTAATATAAGGAAATTTCTCTCTTTGCTATATTCGAGTACATATTTTTTGCACCTTTTCTGTAAAGGTCTGAATTTATCTTTATACAGGACGAAAAAGAAATGAAAGAAAAGGGTTACAAAAACACATGTAAAAATAGATATACCTAGGTACTCATCGTAACTATGAAACGAGAACGGTTGCTATGGCTACTGCTTATTGAGCAGAAAATTCTGTTAGGAATTCCAGGAAAATGAAATGTTGGTTTGAAGTTTGAAAAACGCATGACTTGATAATGCATTAGTTCTACAAATAAATACTTATTGATTTGATTTATTTTACTTCACATTTCTGACATTTTTGTCTAATCGCGAAGATGAGAATGAGTGATGATATTATGAAAGTGATGAAGGGACCATCACAAACTTTTTTTCTCACACAATTTAAATTCGGTTCCAGTTGATACGGAAAAAATGTTCCTGTACCGTATTTAAATTGAGCACATTTACGCTTGCCGATTTTCTCTCCTGGATCGGAATTGAATTTCTTAAAAATTCCTGGACCTTGAAAAACCCTGATCGCAACTGTTGAAACTCAGTGTTTAAAAAAATACTGCATAGAATACGAGGTTTTCTTGTACAGTCACCGACAATAAAAAACAGTACATCTACATCCTGAAATACTCTCTTCCTCCAAGGCGTTATATGTTTTACCTAACTACGGTGATAAGCTGATTCTAACAGAACATTTTTAATGGCAACTTCTTCCAAACCCGTAAAGTTAGGCAACACACATAACGCCTTGAATGAAGAGAGTATATCACGATGTAGATGTCACATTTATATTGTCGATAACTGTACAAATATGTACAGTGAAAACTGCATATCCCGGAACCTCTATAAGAAGAAAACCTGTAAATACGGGGGAAAAGTCCCCAGAACGGACCGACTTTATACCTGAAAATGACCTGCTTAAGGCGGAAACCTCCTTAACGCGGAAACGGAACACTATTTAAAGACCAACGAGATGTTTTTATTCTCAGTAAGACGGAAATTTCTTCCTTTATTTTCTCGCTCGCAAGAAAACAATGCAATACTGTAAGTGGAACACGCCTCTGTTGCCACTCGCGTATCGGTAACATTGTCGATATGAAAGAATGCGCTACAATAATCATAGCTGTTACGATTCCCTTTCTTTCTTTCATCTCTTACCCTCTTTCTCCACCTTTCTTTGTCTATTTCTCCTGTTCTTTCGTCAGCTTTCTATTTTTCTTGTTATCTCTCTTTGTTTCTTTCTTTTTCCTTCACTTTTATCTCAATCTTTCTTCACCTCTCGTATTCCATCTTTCTCTTTCCCTCTATGCCTACGACGCCAGAGGTCCCGGGTTCGAAAAGATACATACGTACAACTGTACGTTCTTACAATACTGTAAAAAGTGTACCAACATGTTGTGTAGTTACATAATTGTAATCTCTGCTATGCTTATTGCGACTGTATCGCATTTTTATTCATGTACGTACATGCATTAGTACTCTACATTATAAGTAATGCGATATGTAAATCTGTCTTTCCATTATTTCCTGCAGCGATCTATACTGTATTTAAAGTCAACCATGTACAAGAAGGAAAACTGTTAAGACGGAAAATTTTGCTCGGAACCATCATGTTCCGGGATAGACAGGTTTTACTGTATATGCTTAAAACAGGCGCAGCTCGTGCATTATTTTCCTGGAGGTTCACTGAAGTCATGTGATACATATTCAGTTTTCGCAAATAGACTTCCTTATCAAAAAAGGGTGAAGGGAGGCTTAAAATGTTTGTCCATATTTTTTTCATCCGGGAATATAAGGTTTCAAGTAGGGGTGTGAGAATAAATTCAATAAATTCAACTACAATAAACTGTGCATTTATGAAATAAATGTTTTTTTGGGGGGGAGGAATCATTAACGTCCTCAGGTAGGGCCAAGGAATTTTTTTGTTTCCAGGGGCGGCAAGAAGCACTCCTTCAGTCCGAAGTTACTGCAGCGCTTTTATAATAATTACCATAAATTAATGTGATTGAAATGAAATTATATGCGTGTAATATATAATTTTTGGTTGACATTCATTTCCCAGTGGGGGGACGTCCATGCCGACTATTCAGAAGTGGTCCTACATTTATTAAACAGATATGGCAACTAATAGCATGTGCATACTAGAAATCGAACCTGAACCCTTTCATTGATTGATACGGTGCAGCTTTGTTCAAATTTGGAGCTGATCGACCAGCACACGCTAACTTTCTATCAACGGACGAGAAAGTGTGTTTACGTTAATGCATTTTTAGCGGCCATGTCTAACCTGCGCAGACAGCGACACCTACATTGAATCAATGGACATAACGTAGTCAAACCATCGCATCACTCACAGCATCATTTAATACTTTCCAAAAAGTATCCAAGGACTTCTAAAACTAACAAACCTGAGACACTGACACCATTCTTTCAATTCGCGAACCCTAAGTGTTTCAACCTTTAAGGAAAAACCTCTGAATGCATGCACGAACTATTCTGGTAATGTATCTCTTATATTTTAATTCATCGTATCTAATTCCAGCTTTGATTGATTTCTACTCATCCTTCTCTGCCGCAATCTTGCATTTATTCCAAGAAGTTCGGCGCAAAAATCATACAAAGAGAAGATTAAATTTGTAATGTGTGCGCTTCAAACTTGAACACCACAGGGCAACACTGGAAGGGAGGAAGCAGCGAGTGCCGTGGCTTCTGCAACAGCACGAACTGCACATGCCCATACGCCTGATACGAAGGTCCGGCAGTATCCTCTTCCATGTTTTTTGCTCTATTCCCACCTAGAGCTTCTGCTACCGCACGAAGCTTTCACCATGGCACAAGCTGTCCTGCGGGGGTTCAGTTGAGGGTTTGCACCAGGATGGCCGACTCGCGGTTTCTCCCTCTCAGCAAAAGAGTTCACCATGTTACGGACACAAATGTATGACTTATTTTGTAAAAATGTTAGCGAAATATTGTGAAGTGGAAAATACATTGATTTTTAGTGTTCATTCTCGAGGTGATTATCATATATTACTGGGGGTTCACTGCTCCTGTGCGGGCCAACCGCACCTGGCTTAAAATTGTAAATACAGAAATTATATACATATATTACCACCGTGATCATTTGTAGTTCTCTTCACTACTTTGCCCATTGCCAACTCAGAAGCATAATAGAGATAGGAATTGGGCATTCGTGTCCAATCCTGTCCCTAGGAGAGGGGACTTGAGAGGGTGTTTATAGTGGAAGTTAAACTTTGTTTTAAGTCCACTTTGTGCACATAAAGGTTAATCGGGACTGGGCCTACAGTTTAAAGTGGGATCCGAACCACTATGTTCTCCACCGTGTTTTGAACCTGGGACCCCTTCATTACAAGGCAATGACGTAACGACTACGCCAAGGGGTAGGCCGTAAACTTTGCAAATACTTCTTTGTAGGTCTTTTCGACAACTGTACAGGTAAATAATGCCTTGTTATTAGAAAAAAATAAATGAACAGAAACATACAGAACGAAATAGATCGTATAGTAACATCACTGAAAATGATATTATCGCATAATTTATGTAAATTAATTTGTTTCAGAAGCTTAGGGGCACCGAGGCTAATCCTAGCCATATGCAATTGTAGTGTGTTTGAGGCTGAACATTCTGTCATGTGATTGGAGAACGGAAAGTGCTGTCGTCTTTTGTATTCCGTGTATTTCGACGGGTGAGTCAGTCCCCGAATGTGTTATGTTGTAACCCGTCGCTTTCCTATGCAGTCAAATGCCGAATCGAAAGTGTAGTTTCCATTTTCCCCGGCAGGTGTTCGAACATCGCCCACCAGGCTCACGATCGTAGGCGCACAATATGGAAGCAGAAGACAGGCTTCAACGAAATACCATAATGGTTTTCACCTACGTACTACACTCTGTCCCATCTATTCCTGGAGCAATGCCGCGCATAGCGTCAGAGAAGGTGAGGAAATCGATCGAATGGGCAGAGCGAAGCAGTACACGCTGCTGGGAAGGCTGGGAACTGCAGTCGCTTCCCCCTCCACGCAATCCCGTTCCCTCTCACGTGTCCATTGGTGGAAGTACGTATTGCAAATGAGGCATGTGATTTCTTCTTTTATGGTATGGAGTGTGTAAGGGGTGACCTGGTAAAGCGCCCACAAGTCAACCTCGCTGTACGTATAGTACAGCCCGAGAGCTGATTCCTGCAGGCAAGCCCGTAGACCGCGTTGGGGGGGCTCATCCCTTATGAGCACGGGCGTCGCCAGAAATATTTGTAGAGGGGGTCACGCCATAGGTAAAACTTGATTAGTACAAATAATAATGACAATAATAACTATTGTTATTTTACAATAATAACTACAATAAGTTAATAAAAATAAACCAATTTCAATCCAAATACATTGTTATTATCATATAAATGGAGAGAATTTGCTACTGGAGTGTCCGACACAACTCTTGTCCATTATTTTACATATATTTTGTACAGTTAGTGTAGTGAAATTCATAGTCATTATATTTTTAAACTGGTTCCTCTATGATAAGGTACACTAAACGTATTTCGATTGAATGCAGTTCTTACTGTGAACAAAACTATATTTCTGTTATTAACAATAAAAATAACATTTAAATTAGATATTTGTAAGAATTCGGGGGTCTTCAGCCTTCTTAGCCCTCCCCCTGGCTACGTGCCTGCCTGCAGGCCAACGAGGCTCTCGGCGTCTGGACCTAAGGCCAGCATAATCCTCTGCAGGACTTTGTGTTGTCCTTGTACGTGCTGAGTGCCTCTTTACAGCCGCAGCTTTTATAAATAGGTAAGGAGTTTTTAGTCCTCACGGACAGTATAGGTTTAGTTCTTGTATACTTGTGACACGATAAGTGGATTTTAATAGCTAATTTTCAATGGCAGCTTCTACTAACCCCGTAGGGTTATGCAACACACATAACGCCTAGCAGGATGCGAGTATTTCAAGATCTGCGCGTCCCATTTTTACAAAAAACTCAATATGCTGAACAAGGCAGAATTTATTTTTATTTTAAAATATAAACTAAACGTTTCAACCTTCTAGCAAGGTCTTCTTCAGACTCTGTACCAAGTACAAATGAAATAAGGTACAAAACAGGAAGATTTATATACACAAAACTCACTCCCCTCCAGACACAAGATTATTAGAAAGTTGTTTATCTTGAACATTCCTTTCCAGGTGACCTTCTCCTGTCAACTGTTGTTTCACCTGACAGGCGATTTAGATAAACATTTCCTTTCATCTGGAACGTGGTTGGACTCCTTAACTCACGCTCTCTTTCCTTATCCTTTCTTAATTCATTCCTCTTCCTTCTTTTCTCCTCCTTTGCTCTTTTTCTTTCCACTCTCTCTAACACCTTCTTCCATTCTTTGTTTATCTTCAGTCCCCCATGCCAGTTCATTGTGCCTTCTTTCCCTTTGTTCTCTATTTCCTTGGCCTCCTTCCATTTTCTCACTAGTACTCTCTTCTCCCTTCCTATCTGCTTAGCTTCATCCCACTCTATGTCATGTCCTGTTTCTCTCGTGTGCTTAAATATCGTATTTCTCTCTCTCATAAGTCGTACATCATCCCTATGTTGTGTCAACCTGTCTTTCAGCCTCTTTTTGGTTTCTCCTACGTACACACTCTGACATCCTTTACACTTCACATCGTAGATAATCCCTTCCTCTTCCTCTTCTCTGTTTCACATTTTTATTGTCGGTGATTGTAAGCTACATGGCATAATTTTAATGCAATCATTTCTAACGTTCTGTAAAATTAATTAGAAACGTTTTCACCTTCACTAAGAAGAATAAAATACTTATTGCACAAAGTAATGTACAACTCTACTTAAAAGGATCGAGCAATATAGATGGTACTGCACGTTGGACAAAAAATACTGTATAAAGAAGCTAGTAGTGGTGATACTACGTGAGGCGAGTGTACAGTCACGGACACTTCTGGGATGTGACGATTTCATTGAAAGTCAATGGGATCATTACAACCCAGAAGTATCCCTGACTGTACAAACTGCAAATTGGCTCCAGAACCAGCGCTGACAAACAAGCTCCCAATAAGAAATAGTGCTGTTTAATCTGTGAAATTATGCTAATGCTGAAAAATTGTGCTACGATGTAAATACAGTAAAACCTCGTTAATCCGGACTCCGATAAGCCGGACTTCGCTTAATCCGGACAGGCACAATTCAAAAAAAAGCAGAATGCAAAGTTTTAAATGTGGCTAGGAGTCAACAAGAGAACTTCCCAAATAAAAGTCAGTCAACCACTGATGAAATTATGTTTTCCGCAGACTTTGTTCTGTGCTGTATAGTGTATTTAGGCCTATGCCCTTTAAATACATCATAATAAACGTGCTTTATTGCTATAAACGGCGTTTTAATGCACTTTCTACTTCTGTTCTTTTAGGTTATTTCAGTTCATCCGGACTTTCGTTAAACCGGTCAACTTATCTCCCCCCATTAGTCCGGATTAACGAGGTTTTACTGTAATGATAATAATGAATTATTATTTATTATTGATAATTAGGAATATTAATTTAATATTGTAATTATTATTGGCATGATTGTAATTTTAAGTAATGCATCTACTTTCCGAGATGTGTTCAGCATTGAAGTAGAGGAAGTTTGAGATGATTCGTACTACAATGCGGAATATTTGCTTAATTTGTGCCCCAGAACTTTCTACCGATTTCTTGTCATGAAATATTCCTCGCGAGGTAAACTGGGAAGGATAAAGAAAAGATGAAGATAATACGGCGTGGTTGGGAAAGTATGTCCCTAGACTGGAAATATGATCTGGATATAATTTTATTTTTGATTTCTCATAATATCGCAATTGGAAGTGAATTCCTCTCTCCTAGAAGAAGAAAGTTGACAAATTATGCTAGATTTCCCACTATGCAAACTCAGTGTGCTAAGTGCTAGAACTGATTTGTATTTTTTCTTCCCCCTTTCCCCTTCTCGACATGGGTGATAAACTGATAACAGAACTCCAACTCCATTCGCGATTAAAAGTACCACCTGAGCGCTAGTGTCGCTTCCAATATGGCCGCTCTATGTAGGATAAATCTTTGTTTATATTCAGTAGGAGTATGTAATCGTAGCTTGTTGCCATGGGCTGTTTGTTATGGAAGAGAAGTTTAAAATTACGCGATATTTTTTAAATAATGCAAATGCGAAGTGAATTCCAGGAACCATAACAAAGGTGAATCTGTGCTGAGAACGAAGCATTTAATGATGATAGGCAAAAACAGAAAACGCAGACGAAACTAACGTATACGCACTGGTTCTTCAAAGCAGTGTTGTTTCATCTGCTCCTCAGGTTGTAACTGGGGCTCTCGGGAATGATTTGAAAATAAAGCAATTCACCTGTATTTGCAAGGCTTGTGTAGGGAAAAAGGTAAACATACCGTTGCAGTTCTTCTCCCAAAGAGGCAGGCTAGTTTAATAATAACACAAGATGATGATAATAATATAATTTACAATTTCATCGAGGCTATCTTCACTCAAAAAGAATTTACTAAATATAGCAGCAACATTAGCATGTGGATTTTCTTTTTCTGGTTATCCTTACGATTACAGACATTAATTAATTCTCAAACTATTTTCATCTTCGCACTTAATCGACTTGCACCTGTTCCGAATTTCATACATAATACATTGTTTTCTAAAACAAAAGTTTTATTCGTAAAGAACAATTTAAAACTTTACTTTCATGGTAACAGAAACATCTTTCGGAAAACAAAGTGAATAAACTCGTGCATTCTTCGTAAATTCCTATCCTCATTTCAATGTTATCCCCCATGCCAATCTTCTGTCAATCAATTCTGTTTTCCCTATTTATTTACAAATTTCAATTTGTTGATCCCACGGGGTGGAAACACATGTAAATTTTTCACTTGTCCTGACCCACAGAACGATTTGGAGCAAAAAACTGAACAGTAGACGTTACCCTTACGAACATTTCCCAACATAGTATCTATCCTACATAGAAAAACTCAATATGCTGACCAAGGCAGAAATTTATTTTATTATAAAACATAAACTAAACGTAACGTTTCAACCTTCTAGCAAGGTCTTCTTCAGACTCTGCACCAAGTACAAATGTAACAAGGTACAAAACAGGACGATATATATACAGAAACATTACTCCCCTCCAGACTATTAGAAAGTTGCTCTGGGACATTCTAGCAGGTGGCTTTCCCTTGTCAACTGTACTTTCACCTAAAAGGCTAAACATATTTTCTTTCCATCTAGAATGTGGTTGGACTCTTTATCTCACGCTCGTTTTCCTTCATTCTTTTTCCTCCTTCTCTCCTCTTTCTCTCTTGTCCTTTCCACTCTTTCTAACACCTTCTTCCATTCTTTTTTATCTTCAGTCCCCCATTCCAGTTCATTTTGTCTTCTTCAGCTTTCTTCTCTATTTCCTTGACCTACTTCCATTTTCTCACTAGTATTCTCTTCTCCCTTCCTCATCCCACTCTATGTCATGTCTTGTTTCTCTCGTGTGTTTAAATATCGTATTTCTCTCTCTCTTAAGTCGTACATCATCCCTATGTTGTTTCAACCTGTCTTTCAGCCTCTTTTTTGTTTCCCCTATGTACACACTCTGATATTCTTTACATTTCACTTCGTAGATAATCCCTTCCTCTTCCTATTCTCTGTTTTCCTTTTTCTTGTTTCCATTCTTCGCTATTCCTAAGATGCTTCTCCCTCCCTTCCTGTAAGTTCTAATGCCCGCTTTCCAAAGCACTTATATCTTTTCTATGGTCTTCCGCATACTCCTTATTCCAAACCTCCTCTCTTTTTCTTTCTTTTCCTCTTTTTCTTTCTCTTCCTCTTTTTCTTTCTCTTCCTCTTCTCCCCTGCCACTTTTCTTCCTTCTTCTGTTTATGTCCAGCCTATCCTCTTTCTTATAGCCATTCTTTTCCGGCTGTTTCTATAGGCTATTTATTTTGTCTTCTTTTTCTATTTTTCGTACCTTGTTACATTTGTACTTGGTGCAGAGTCTGAAGAAGACCTTGCTAGAAGGTTGAAACGTTACGTTTAGTTTATGTTTTATAATAAAATAAATTTCTGCCTTGGTCAGCACATTGAGTTTTTCATATCATGGAAACAAGGCTTAATGGTGTTATAATCCTACATAGAGTAGTAGTTCCGGAAAATCCCATCAGATGGCATATCGGATAATTTTAATCGCGAATTCCTCATGATTCAGCGCACTTGCCGTCCTGCTAGTTGTCGTTTCCTCTAGCCATTTTAGAGAGCCATTCATATCACATGACAGCCATCTTGTCAGACACAATGTCAACCGTTCACCTAAGAGCATTTACACATGTGAAGAATCAATTGACATGTGACCTAATTATTCCAGTGTAAAGACTTTTCCTAGAGTTACGGGAGAAATATGGAACGCATGTCGATAAAATGTTGCGTTTGTTGCCACCTTCTCATTGTCAAGGTCGAATGCATCAAATTCGATTACAACCGGCTAGAGATTTCTACGACCGGGACAAGAACAAAAGTTAACCCCGCCCCCTTCAGACAGAAAACGAAATCATTCAAATCTATTTGATGCATCAAACACGCATTGATTGACGCACTAAAGTGTGATTCTCTTCAAAGAATCAGGTTTAGTGTGTTGCATTTTTCTACATAGTAGCCTCGTCCCGTTCGCTGCACTTTTTGACTCTATCTGCACTCGCGCGTCTATATTTGGTTACACGGTGCAATATCGACTCGTCTACTTTGTTGATTTGTGTATTTGGTGTCTACTTTCTGGAGCGGTGTAATGTGTGGTGTATGTCAGCTTATCCTCTACTTGGTTGAACGTCATTTCTTTCCACCAGCCTGCCACCGCACAGTGGGATAGAATCGAAAAAAGCTGGCCATTGGGGAAAAATCGAAAGTCCCAGTTTAACGTTGTCTTGTGTACCGACCGTTAGTTGGAACCCCAAAACACAATTCCTTGTAATTTTTGTAATTCCGGTGAATTTTTGGCCGCCATATTGGATCCGCCATTTTGTTTTTGGGAAAAATATTGTCAGATTCGTAATCAGCGGTCCCGAAAACCCCCGGGTAACGATTTTCGTTAATATTTATCAATATTTGTGAATTTTTGGCCGCCATATTGGATCCGCCATTTTGTTTTTGGTAAAAATATTGTCAGATTCGTAATCAGCGACTCCAAAAACCCCCGAGTAACGATTATTGTCACGATTTTTCAATTCTGTCTCGAGTTATTTGATGATGACCACCTTTTTCGAATTTTATCCCACTGTGCACCGGGATATTTACAAAACCTAGAGTGTTGAAGAACCAGAGGTATATAACGCTGTCTTATTGGCTGTGCGCACCGGAAGTGTTCATGTTCCTTGTCCGTCGTTCCTTGTTTGTCTGTTTGCAGGATAAGTATGGAAAGATTAGACTCGTGATTATTTAGTAATAAAATTTGTAATCCAATTGTCGAAATTATGTTACGAAATATATATTTATGAGAAAAAAAACTGTTAAAAATTGTTTTTGAATCGTTTTCAGGTGATGATAATCAATATGAAGCCATCGTGAATAATAATGTTGATATCTGAAAGCACTTGTAACATGAAGTAATTACTGCATTAAAGGAGAAATTTCATATCTTGGAATGTACTAAATAAATCAATTTCTGTATAATCAACCATGGACGTGACATAGTGAATTTTACAATAAATGGAACGATGCATAAGTAGTACAATGTTTGCACTGATATGACTTTAAATAAGAAAAGCATTAACTTCAAGAAGAGTTCTGATTTTCTGTCTTTCAAAAGCATATAAAATGTGCTCAAAATTAGAATCAGTTTGAAGGAGTATCTTACCTTGTTGGGTTGGCTCTCTGAAATCTACATTGTCAATTTTAATCCTGCCATCTAGCGGTTCCTTGGAGGAACACTGTATTAACTTCTGGAATGACAGCCAATCAGAAGTCACATATCGCTGGAGGTTCTGCAGCACTATATGGTTTGTAAATACTCCACCGGGATACACCTGCACTACACCTAGTGTCAAAAAGTGCAGCGGACTAGACGGGGCTAGTTCGTAAAAGTACCAAAGTGCGTCACATGATGCAAGTGGGTATATTTTTCTATGTTGAGCTGCACTTTTATGAATCAATTGATCGCATCCCATTTCGCCCAATGACTTACCAGCTCCTGTCAACCAGATCTGACAGCTGTCCGCCATTTTAGGCGAAATGGGATATCCCGTTTCGCCTAATTCCATTTAGCCCAAACCGGCGAAGGAAATTTTTGCTGGTCCGGTCCGGGACCGGATTTCGATGACCTTAAAATATCTGAAAAATGACCTAAAAAATTACTTAAGATATTTGTCTTTATTTCAGGGTATGACAATTAGTACGGCATAGTTCTTATTTCTGTAATGTTAGAACTGCACTTTCAAGGTGTATGTGAATGTTACGTATAGAAATCTGTAAAAATCTTAACTTTTTCAATATTATTTTTCAGTACGTAATGTTGAGCGGCGTGTTGCTTTGTTCTACAATCACGTGGCGATATAATTTTTTGTTTTCATTGTTACAGCCATCAAGGCGATAAATATCAGTTCCTGGCTAAAATGAGCGAGTGAAACGAAATGCAATTACATTACTTTTTAATGTTTTTGCAATTGTGCCAAGAAAAAGACCAGAAAAAGAAATAAAACGCAAAAGATCACCGAAAAATGACGTAAAACTTGAAGAAATTTCCTAAAACTTTATAAAATATAGAAAATATGACGAAGAAATGCCAAATAAAATTCACATTTGTATAATCAGAGGTTCATATTCAGGATTTTAATACATAAGAGCAATGCATACTACATGAGGAAAAAAAAGAGTACATGCCATAAAAATCCGGGCCTTGGTGATAAATAAACATAGACACCGGACAATTCGGAACAAGTGCCGATGCTAATTACGAAGTCACATGAGTCAAATAATCAAGAAGGAGCTTTGTAGCACAATCCATCAGCCGGGGGCATTTGCCGTATTTTCTGTAAGAAATTAGAAAATATACTCAAAGTAACATATTTACAAAAATAAACATAACACCAATATAACAGCCAATAGCCATAATCGTATGCTAAGCGCTAAGAAATTATACGTACAGTGAAACACAGCACAAGATGAACACTGTATGACACAGCATCAACTTAATCGTATGAACTCATAGCTCCACTTGTCAGTCTATCTTTTAGTAGGCAGAGACGATCGGTAATACGTCGGCTGGTTCATTGACGCTTCATTTTCTGCTTGTTCTTGTCTTATCGCTTCAACAAACATGAATATGTTGGTACGATCTCTTCCAAATGCCGAGTTTACACTGTAAAAAGTTGACAGTAAAAAAAACGGTCCAAGACCGTCAATTCTCGCTGCCATCCAGATACCGTAAAAATTACGGTGACCGTAAATTTCTTTTTACGGATACCTGTATATTAAACGGTAATATACCGTAATTTTAACAAGTTTGTTTTTTAAAAAAATACGGCATAATGCCGTAATTTAAACAATAATTGGCTGTATTTAGATGGAATACCTTTTTGCATATTGTAAAAAATGATACCTTTTTGGCCAGACAATGTCAAAAAGTTATTTTCACATTACATATTGATGATTGATTTTGTTCTGGCATAGGTATAAAATTTCCAATTTCACTGCCAATGTATGTGCTTAAAACACTCCTTGGCAGCACAGTTCATCGTTTTCCACGATACTAAGGCATTTAGAGAGAATTTTACATTTGCACAACACACAATTGATTTACGTACCCTTGCACAGGTCGACAGCAGTTAGAAAGTAAAAATTACCTGTTTAACTAGGGGGAAATACTGAACTACGAATTACGTATTAGAGTCCCCTTCTGGCTTCTGTAGTGGACTGGTGAGCTAACGTCCCATAAAGCTACATGTGCCAGGTATGAAACCCAGTTCATACATGAGTATCATTGTATTTATTATACCCATTCCGTCATTTATAATCATTATCACATGTAACCCAATATGCAGAAAGAAACAAAAATACCAAAATAATAATTACAACTTATAAATAAAATAGCATTTCACCAACTCCATAACCATCAATGTCATACATTTTCATTGGACAAAATTAACATGTTCTTGAAGGCAAAGTTTTAATTATTTTATTAGATACTTCCAGGCCCTCTGATGGCACAATGCTATTATTCTTACCTTGTGATCGAGTCCTGAGTTCAATACCCTGGTGGAGGCATAATGCAATGGTTTGGATTCCACTTCAAAACTGTAGGTCCAGCCCCAATTAGCCTATCTGAACATAAAGTGGACTTGAAACTATACCTCTCCATTTACTACAATATGTATGTGTGCGCGAATGCATTGTAAGGATATGATACATTCACAAAGAAAAACAGTTATGATTAAAAGGTGAAATATGTTTAAAATCCTTCCAAGCAAAAAACAAATTCTCAATGTTTTCAGATATTCAGGAATCCTGTGAACATGGGCGTCCAGAAGGGGGGCAAGGGGAGCCATGGCCCCTCCCTGGAAAATGAATGTGTACCTAAAAATTATATATTTCACACATAATTTCATTTCAATCACAGTAATTTATGTTAATTATTATAAATTCGTTGAAGAAACATGATAATTTCAGACTGAAATATTGTTTTTTGAGAGGGCACCACTATTTTGGAGGAAAATATGTGTCCTTTGCCCCCCTGGAAAAAATTACCTTACTTGCCCCTCCCTGGAAAAAATTCTGCGGACTTCCATGCCTGTGAATAACATAATAGAAAGCAGAAAGGAAAACATAGCCCTCAAACCTTAAAATTTCAATGTTTTAGCATTTATGGAAATACATTTCCATAATGAGACTACTTTCTTAGTACAATAATTATTATTACTTAAATTAGGAAATATTACAAAAATATCTGTAATTGAACTGAAAAAAAATAATTTCACTTCAAGTTCCTCACAATGCAACTAGTAAATCACAAATTGCACTCATAAACACACACAATACTATAATAAGCCGAAGTTTTTCTGTAGGCAAATGATGAAAAGATTCTCTCTCCTTGGCCACATGAATTCTACAAAAGTCTGAGAAGTTCCTAGATCTGACTTTATTCTCATCTTCAGGGTAAAGGTAAAGAAGTAATTCTAGCCTGAAGATAGTGGCATTATTCTCAAAAGTTCAGAAACAGTTGCAGAACCCACTTGATCGATAGCCCAAGAGAATGAATTCAACATAAAAAATTAATAAATCAATAAGTAAAATAAGATTTTAAAAAACCTGGATTTTACTGACATTACTACCAATCTTCCATCCCTGCTATTGGTGCAATCCTCAAATACTTTTCAGTTTTAAAAATGGAATTTTCAAATGAGATATAATAATTCAAATAATATAAATAATTTATTCTAATCAACCAAGTACATAATTATAATTTACTTTTTATTTATTTTCACTTTACACTTGTTTCTTTGCATTTTGTCAAATAATTACTACATTGCACTTGTGCTTTTTTCTTCTTAACTTAGGACCCTTCTGCTGGATTAAATCACCTGGGAAGAAGAAATATACCATTAAGGAATTTGATACAAAACCAAATGCTATTGCAGCAGCATAAATTTAAAATTTCATTAATTCTCAAGTAACAGAATAACATTGTCAAAGGTGTTCAGTGGTGTGTAAGCTCAGTAGTCGTTTCCCATGAAGGCACATGGTTCCACATTATCTACTGGCTACAGTGGAGATGATGTGATCAGTACCATGTTTCAGCTGTCTCACCCCCTCCCTTCCCAGTTACCCATAGAGTAAACTAATTTGAAAAAGTAACTATACTAACTTAGCTACTAAGCCAGCCCTGGTTTATTTCAGTCTGTAGAGCAATGACATGGTATGCCAAAGAACTTGGTTTGTGTCCTGGTCAAGCCTGAATTTTCTTTGCAAAAATTTCTACGCAGTACATCTCCTATGTGAACCATGACAATCCAGTTAGTTGGGTGTCTTTACTGCCATGAGACAATTGAAGTCTGCATTATGTCAGTTCAAAACAAGAAGAGAACTTCTTATGTACGTTTTTGCAAGTTTTCATTTTCAGTGTCATTACGAGTATTATTAAAGTGGTTAACAGAAAACAAAACTAAAATTCAAAAAAGCAATGAAACAAGAAATGGAGATACAATAACATGCTGTACTGTAGCCTGCATGTTGAAATGCAATCATGAAAATATGTATTCCATATTTGTTTTTATTTGTAAAATGACATATATCATCATCGTCATCAGTATTCCACCACGTTTTCCACATTTTTAGAGAAGTTTGCAGATTTCATCCATATATTTAATAGAAACATAATCCATATTTAATGGAAACATGGTCTCCACTTAACGTTTCATGAAATTTAGTGTATAGCTGTGGTAAATTATGGTATCACAGCACTGGTGGGGCTCAACTTCCACATTGCGCTGTGCCTTCATGTCATGGTGCATGATGGGCTTTACCTTACTTCCGTTCCGTGTGTGCCAAATCATATGGTAAACCCAGTACTGCATTCAGTGTTTAAACCATTCATCTTTTAGATCTAAGAGACAATACTAAGATGAGAAATGACCAATATTATGATTAAATAATAAATGGTACAGTGGGATGCACAAGTATTGGGTCAGCAAATTGTCCATAACAATTTTCATTCATATTTCTCTTGCTTCTTTCGTGTTTTTAGGGACTGACCTTTTATGTATGCAAGTGCTGGTGTAGAAATTTTCAGCAGCTTGTTTGACATTTTGTTTCATTTTTTTAAGCACTCATTTCGTAAAACAAGGGCAATAAACATGGCGATGGACAATTTACTTTGCAATTCTTATGCATCTCATTGTACAACAAACCACATCCATACTGACAAGAAGACTCAAACTCTGAATGTTTGGTGATTAAAGTATGGGTTTAGCACTAAAACCACATTGCCACTGACCCAACCACCTGTTTTATGCACTGAATTGATGTGAATATTTCAGGAGAATTAAAAATATTTGAACTACAAATTTGGAGCTTTTTAATTATTATGTGAAAGTTTGTGCAGTGTTCCATTCACACATGATACAACACACCTTTTGCCAAACTCCAATGTGTTGCATGCTTGAAATGGATACTGATATAGCATTTAGGAAGCCAAGCATTCTATCAATCCTTGCTCAATTGAAAGCATAATTTCCATGCATTCTATTAGGGACGATCCTGTAATAACAATAATAAATTTAAGAATCTCATTCAAAATATCAAATATATGAACAAACAAAAAAAACAACTTGCATTCAATACACGTAAGGGTTATTTCAAAGAATGTCAATTGGCCCACTTTTAAGGAAAGCCCACTCTGACCTTAAATAGTTACAGGAGTTTGTATGATAAATTGGCAGCATTTTTTAAAAAAGTAGGCCCTGTGTGTTAGTATCAATTCAAGTAATTGTTCAATTCCATGACCCACTCTTTCCACATACAGCCATTCACATGGGAAGTAAAGGTAAAGGGATTGAATAATAGTTGTCAGAACACAAGATTGAAAACTTTCAATAACCTTTACCATGATTTATTTTATTTATCTTTCAAGCTAACTTCCAACCATTGAGTGAGTAACATTTCAAATTTCTTATAAAAACTTATTGGATCCATTTCTAATGGGAGGAGGGGTGGGTATTTTGTTGCTTCAGGTTCTAGTTGAAAACATGAAAAGCAACTTACTTGTGGATCTTGTCCAAAAGAGGTTCCAATGCAGTTTCTAGGACCTCCCACAGAAATTTCACAGCTCACTACCCATTGGCACAGTTCTTGGCATATCTTTTACTTTCCAGACTTAAAATCAGAATTTCTCATAAAAACCTGTAATTAAATGAATTTTGAGCATGAAAACCATAAATTATTAACAATTTTGAACAGGTTTAAACTTAATGATAACAATCAAACCATAAATTACCTAAATCTACTGTATTAAACTTATATTGTGTCATTGTTTTGATTACTAGAACTTTAAATCCAAATTTTGTCCAAAATTGCAATTCTTGCGAGAGAAAAAGAATTTTAAATCAGTCATAAGATACCTAATTACAGTTAAATATGCATGAATGCTAATTGTTGCAGTCATAAACAGTTTAAACTTGAAGGGAAATACAAAATAACACCAAGAACTAACATCTTTCATGTCAGTACCACTCAGTTTTTATGTAAAAGTGTCATTCTTGGAAAATGCCGCAAAACCGAAGGAATTTTGAATTATTACAAAAATTTTGCTTTTACTTCACATTATTTGCTTAGAACTAGCAGAAGGATTTTAAGTGGATGCTCAATATGTTATGGAACATCCAAATAGTTAATATTAGTGAAAATCAATGTTGCCATCTTATTTTTTTAGAAAATTCCTCAGTGTTCCGCAGATAAAAATTTCTAAGTTTCAATTTTGTTTTCACATACAAAGTTAAATATAACACCTCCAACTTGTGTAAATGTACACTATTATAATTACTCATAAATTTGTATTTTTAACCATTCACTTGACATTTTGTCAAAATTATGTAATTCTACTTACCTAAATACAAAATTATGAATAAAATGAACAATATTGGGAGACCAGTTCTTCATTTATAAATCTCCCATGGGATTAAATACTTCTCAACAGATAACCTTAGCTAGATCAAAATATCTTTACTCTGATGGGGTCTAGAACCCAATATTGAATTTTACTATAATTTTGGGACTTTCAGATAAATTTCGGCTAATTTCCATGATTTTTTTTTCAGTGTACAGGATAAGTGAAGGAAGGGGACAATTGAAGCACACCGTGTCATTTTTTTCCCGTAAAGCTTTTAAACCCTTCCCTGGAATTATTTATGTGTGGAGGTTCAGGATTAACAGTATCATTCAGTCACTACTGATGAAATCCATACAATTTCAGCCAGTACTTTTAGGCTGTTATGCCAGATGAATAGTTAGGTACCCTTGACTTTCTGTACCACCAAGTGAAAGTTTTTGCATTTTTTATAAAGATTAAGTTGTTTATGTAGCTTTTCTGCTGTTTTTAGCTCAGGGAAATGAGTTATGGTGAAGTAAAGTACCTAGTTTCCTTAGCCAGAAGCAGGGAAGCTCGAAGGCTTTGTGCAAGTGCACCCAAAATATTAATAATAAAAGTCAATAATTGAAAATAAATATTAATTTTACATTTTAAATGTATTATAAAGTAAAGTAAATCAAACACGAAGGACTTAAAACTCACAAAACCAAAATAGAAGTGTAACTATTGTTAGTAGTGCCAAGTTTGGTGACGTTATCATTTGCACGTATTTTAAGCTATTTGAATGTGCATACACCAATTTTGACCAATAAAAAGTTGCGAAAGTACTCCGAGATAGGAGGTTTTTAATTTACGTGAGCTGTGGTTTGGGATCAAATATCGCGGTTGTTCGTGCTTTCCGCGCTTAGAAGCACATTCTATGTTACATAAAACATCAAAACCTGTCAAGTAAGAAAAAATTGTACCTCAGAGACTGTTACTAAACATTTCTACCATCCGTAACTCGGCTATTGCAAGTTTCTGCTTTCAAAAATTTCTGAGTACTACTTGTAAACAACAGACACGCACTTCATATATCGTTTGTATACTACCTAATGAAAGTGACCGGTATTTGCAATGTGGTACATGTGATAAAGACATCGATGAATTTATATCTTCCACTACACAAGCAAATTGAATAAATGCACGTGGTTTTGGCTTCGTTGCATAGTACAGCAGTACAATAATAATAATATAGGACTAATAAACTGTGTTACAATGAATTTTCATTCCATTATGTTAAAAAATAAAAACATTATACGTACCTTGAGTTATGTAGATTTACTTTCCACGCAGGCATTCGAAGCACAACCATCGATAAAGAAGCACAACACAGCAACAAAAACATACGCTTCGGCCATGTTGGCCTGTGAAAGTTGACAAGCGACACAAATGCGCATGCGCGGCTTGGTCTAAAACGGTATGGAAGTATTTCCGATTCCACGGTCGAGTCCGTAAAATTTTTACGGTAGGATGTATTAAATTTCACGGTAACTTCTAACAGTGTAGCTTCGAGTGCCAGCCTTCCATGTTATTGAGTTCATGTCTTAAGTCCACTTTATTCACAGTAAGGCTAATCGGGACTGGACCTACAGTTTAAGATGGGATTCGAACCATTATGCACACAGAGAACTAAATGCATCATATCGATTGATGCACTATAATGCATCGATTGATGCACTAAAGTTTGTCTTGTAGCTTCTTCAAAGAATCAGATTCACATTTGATGCATTTTGGTGCATTTTTGTATGTCGTGAAAGAAACACCAAAGTGCATCATTTGATTCAAGTGAGGATTTATTTCAGTCGACATGCACTTTAATGCATCAGCTGATGCGTTTTGATGCAGCAGCATGCATCTTTTTTGATGATGCACTTAAACGTTTTGTCTGAGCTACATAAAGTCTGTGGCTCAGACCAAACGTTTAAGTGCATCATCCAAAAATTATGCAGGAAGGTGATACGAATAGATCCAAAAGGTAGAAAAGCAAAAACCAACATGGAAATACTGAAGCACTTTGAAGGTCATAATTGTTATACTATCTGTGCACTGTGTAATGGGTACGTAATAAATAAGGAAAATAGTACAGCTGACCTCAATTATATTTAACCAAATAATAAGCACTTCTCGTGTTGATCAGAATTAGAGGATCAATAGAAAAATTCTAAGATAATGGAATGGATGTAAAATGCAAATGTGTACTGGGTACCATTAAGGTAGTAATGTGGGTGTTTATCGTATTATAATTTGACTATATTTCACTGTAACCATAAATTGTATTTCATTGTTTTATTATACTGCATTGTTTATGATATTGTAAACAAACTGACGTGTCCAATATCACTGAATATATATGCAAGTAAGGTAAGTTATTCATGGATGAAATAAATCTTATCTTATCTTAATACAAGCATTTTTACATGTTAGTGAAATATTTTTGCTTCTTTGCAACAGGCAGCTAGCGGTTGGCAGTGGCAAAAGATTGCAGAATTAATGTTTGTCAGGCCAAGGTCAGCAATTGCATCAAGCAAGTCCACAAGAAACCCAAGCAAGACTTGCTCTGCAAGCAGGGGCGGATTACAGTGAAGGTGAGTGTCTTTTTAGCACATTTATTTGTGATGTACACGAACTTTGGTACCAGTTTCATAGATCAGAGACACATTAAAATCGGATATTTTGTGTTTCGCATGGTTCGTACTTACCAATTGTGTATTGCGGAACATAGTTCAAGTTGCCATTATGCTTTTTACACGAAAAAAAAAACAACAATTTTTCACACAGAGAGTAATTTCTTTGACTCCTTTTTTCGCTTCCATAACACAGAATATGGCGGGCAAATCGTGACTAGCGTAGTGAGCATGCAGTTTTTCCAACATCCTTCACCCAAAAATACCTACTATCGTGTTCATCAGTTGTGCAAATTGTACATCATGTACGGGTAGCTGACGGATAGCCCCACGAACCATTATGCACGGTAGCTGACCGATAGCCCCACGAACCATTCACGGATAATCCCACGAACCATTTCCGATAAGGTTAGGTTAGGTTTGGTTACGTTAGGCAAGCATTGTAAACAAAAAAGGAGGTTTGAAACACTGACAGGGGCTTACGTCATCAAACGTACGCAGCATCCGGTTGTCGTATGGCAAGCAAATGAAAGCAATGGCAATTGTGCGTCGGTGAGATATTTCTCTTGAAAAATACATGATTTCCCGGTCAAATATATTCCACGATAAAAAAAATACCTCGATAAACGTTGTAAACCTTGGGAGAAACTCATTTCCGTAAGTAGTTCCTTGTGTAAAATTGAAGAAATGTGTCTCCGATGTATGAAACTGTTACCCAAAATTTAAGAAATGTTCTTTTTGCAAAAGAAATGTAGAAGAACTTATTTACCACACGTCGAAATGAATGTAGGCATTGTATTTTTCATTGGTATTGGTATGTGGTAAAATTTACATGTTCTATTATTAGAAGTGTTTCACAGGAATACTATTACACAGCCGTGGCTTGTGTTGTCTATTCATTCAATTCAGTTATCCTTTATTGAAGGGCAAGGTTAAGAATGCAGCTGTTCTGCACCTAATCGTTGCTATAAGCAATGATCTAACACTGACAATGGCAGAATCGAACGAAATTAATATATAGGCAAAGATATACACATCAGTAATGTAAGTACAAACATAATCTGCATTTGCATTTTTAAAAATGTGTAAGCAGACAAAACACTAGAAATTTGTGGCCTCTTGCTGCAGTGAGCTTATATATAGAAAGTGCTTCTATTCTGATTTTTTTCTTTTAAAAAACAGAAGGTAAATGTTGGTAATAATGCATATTCTGCCTGTTTCAGGGAAACCTGCATACCACATGGATGAGACTAATCCATATTGGGCTCCCTTTGTTGCTTATAAAAATGTAGCAAGGAACCAGAAGTATGTGAGGCAAATGCCAACAGTGGTTCTAAAGTTGCACAGAAGATATTCAAATATCACCAAGAGAAAGGTAAGGAAAATACACCACACTTCTTTTATTTATACATTGATATGTTGTATAAACTTAATTCACTCACACCAACTTTTGTAACAGATACTCCATGTAAGGGAATATGCAATTTTTCTGTGAAAATTAAGTCTTACAATGAAATCAACATTAAATATTTAGTATTTAATCAAAGTTAGTAATCGTAATAATATTCTCTTTCAAATACAGTTTTAGAGACTACTCAGCCTCCTGCTTTTTACTATCATCTTTCATCATGCATCAAAACACAGTCTACGATCCCCATCACATGCTCTGAAACATCACTGTATTCCTCTGTATCTGACACATGCACCTTTTAACAAAACCTTCCTTGTCGTCATTACTAAAACCCATACCAGCCTCCCCGATGCCATATCGGTAACGTCGTCACCTTGTAATTAAACCATCCCAGCCTTGATACCTGGTGGAGGCACATAAGTGTTTCAGATTCCATTTTAACTGTTGTAGCTCCAGTCCCAATTAACCTATCTGTGCATAAAAGTGGGAGTTTTAGGTCCTCAAGTTATGTGCAAACTTAAGATGTTATGTTCACATGAACTTCATGCACATAAACTCCCCTTGTCTTAACAATATCATCCATTTTTTTTGCATGAAACTGCAGTTTAATAACTAATATGCGAATAATAGTTACATATATTATAATGTCAAGTTTCATGTATTTAGAATACTTCTTGTTCTGTTACATAATGACACACAAAGTCTTTTCATTTGTTATAGAGCTCACACTACAGTGGAGCACAATAAGGATCCATGCAACTTGACGGAAGTGTTTTTAGACACAAAGTGTTTCTATATATACAATTACTAACTTCTAAAATCTATTATAAATGCATAAATGTATGTTCACACCACCAGAGGCATGTATGAGTCTTGTGAGGAAACGGAATAATAAATGTGACAATATAAGTTGTAATTTTTGTTGGTTTCACCATATTTAAATGTAATTTACTAGATTTAAAATTTCCTTTCCCCTGTAACATATTGAGTGAAATAACATTTTGCTAATGAACCAGAATGCTTTTTGAAATGACATTATTGCTATAAAACTAGATCAATTTTGACAAATAATGGGTAAAAACGATAATATTCTATGGATCATGATAGTGATCCGCGTGATCATTGATGAGTATTTTTTCCATGCAACCAGCAGTGTTGAACACGTAGTAAGACATATTTTTACATTGCCATGTTGGAATTACACATGCTGCTTTCATCGAGCTGAATAAATCTGTGTAAACAAATATGAAAAATCCAAAGATAAGTGGGAAAGTTAATTTTTTTCGCACTTGTGTGTGCAATATCTATTTTTATCATCACTGGTTCAGAATCAGTAGCATCAAATATGGGCACATTATCACATTGGTCCATCCGAGCCATATATTTTATTCATAATTGGGAAAAGAGAGACGCGGTAGTAGATAAATATAGAGAAACTAGTACTCACTTTATCAGCAAAACTTTTTTCATCTCTGTTCTATTAATTTCAGTGGCCACTGCCACCATCCTCGTTGGAAGTATGTCAAGCAACAGTACAAGTTCCAACGAGGATGGTGGTAGTGGCCACTGAAATTAATAGAACAAAGAAGAAGAAAAAACGTTTCGTGGATAAAGTGTGTACTAATTTTTGTGTATTTATCATACATTTTATTATTTTGCATTTTCTCTTTGTGATACGTGTACTATTTATGCTCTTCTTTTCTTTAGGAAATGAACACACTGCATGGCAGACACCCATGACAATGGAATATAGTGTATATTGGCAATGTAATTTAAGATCACAGGAACTTGCGAAGGAGTTCAAGTGTCAAAGGCAAAGTTTACTGAAGACTTTAATGAGAGTGAAGAAAGGGTGCAGTTTTACAATAGTCCCATCAAGTTAACCATTTTAATGGCTGTTTGCAATGTGTCAGGTGCACATATGAGTTGTTCTCTGAATAAGTAACTTTCAAAATTTGAGGAGATGATTATGTTTCTACAAAAAAAAAAAAAAAATGACTGAACTCTCCACTGCAGGATCTGGCATATTGATACTTGTGAAAAGTAACAGCATCCTGAATAGTAGACAAGTGGTCAAATATCATATATGTATGATTTTAAATTGCATACCATGGACAGAAAGACATTGTGGAGAGAGAGTTTCTGTAATTATAGATTGCTTCAAATTATTTATTAACAGGCACTTGATTATAAGAGCCATGACTTGGTCTAATTGTAAACAAAATACAGTTAAGTATTTGATCTGTATATACCCTCAAGGTGTGTGTAATAACTTTCATTACAGAACACAGTGGCAAAATCTACCAGTTAACCTTATACTTGCAGATAAGAGTTCCAACATTTTTCAGTGTTGGGCTGTGTAGTGCCGAGCTTCGAATACAATTATCAAGAGGTAAAAAATAAGTAACAGGTATCGAGATGAAATGCACTTGGAAACTGGCAAATCTTGGAAAACATGTCAAGTGGGTGATGGAATATGTTGGCTCACAGACAATATCACAACAATACATGTGTGTATACTCGGCAGTGCTATACCAGGTGATATAACATAGACAAAATTGTTGAAGTGTGTTATGCTTGAACAAATTTTTGTTGGGCAGTGAATGCACCTATGAATGCTTAAAAGTAGCTGTGCAATTTTGTGGATACGAATAAAGTGCTTTTATACAAAAGCAGGATGTATTAATTTATATACAGGGTGGGAAATAACCTTTTGCTAGGGGTCTGCAGGAAAAAGTAACAACAATTAAGAAATTATGGTAATACCAAATGTTTACTACGACAATTGTGGTTACAAAAACAAAATTAAAAGTTAGTTCACGACAAAGCACCTTGCTTCAAGGCAAATGCTAAAACCAAGACCTTCTTCTGCGAAGTGGCATTGACTTCTTCAGCAGTTCTGAATGGCCGGGTGCATCACCGGACCTGAATGCAGCGGAGCACTTTGGGGCTATTCTGAAGGACGCAGTTGAGTCCTTGATGACAGTGGAACGCGGACCGGACCGCTATTCCCGGCCAACACTCCTTGCACATCTGGAACAAGTCCTCCGTGACATGGAATGGAATACGGACTGTTTGCGAATCTTCTGAGCTCCTACCCTGATCGTCTTCGTGCTGTGAGAGAAGCAAACGGCGGACATACTAACTTTTTATTTTGTTTTTGTAACCACAATTGTCGTAGTAAACATTCGGTATTACCATAATTTCTTAATTTTTGTTACTTTTTGCTGTGGACCCCTAGCAAAAGGTTATTTCCCACCCCGTAGGTTCACAAAAATGATATGATGTCAAACTTTTGCAGTAAATTACAGACTATTTGTAGAAATGTTGGATTGGTAAAAATATCTAATTTTACCAATAAATGCCTATATTGGCAGATACCGAGAGCTTTGATTGAATTGTTGTTTTAAGTCCACTTTATGCACAGAAAGGCTAATCTGGACTGGACCTACGGTTTAAAGTGGGAACCGAACCAGTGTGTGCCTCCACCGGGTATCAAATCAGGGACACCTTGATTACATTGTGACGACGCTACCACAACGCCATCGGGAAGGCCCTAATGTCGAGAACTACTTTGGCCTCTGCATTTTTCATGGTTTAAATAGGTAACGTGGTTGGTATACGGTGAACATGGCGCTCATATATGAATTTTATTGTTTTTTGTCATTTTTTGAATATCTTTTTACATTAATCATATTGAAAGTAGTTTATAAATATGTAGTACCTAATGCATATCACTTATATAAGTTAAAATTGTTCTTATTATATTAAAAAAATATATGCTTGTATTGCAATATTACTGATTACCTATTATGAGAGGCAAGTTATCAAGAAAAACACAACAATTAGCCATGAGAATCAAACACACTTCCCAGGTATTCTCATTTCTTATTTGACTCAGCAGGCCATGCTCGGAACTGTAGTTCATTCATGACTAATATCATATTCCAAAATTTATTTTGCCACAAATAGTAGCCGTAATAAATTAATGGAGTCCAATAAAATAACTATTGAATATCAAAACAGTGACGCAACATGAATTTAGTGCGCACAGAAATAAAATATGTTTTCAGAATATGGTTACGTGGTTGGTGTATGTGTGAGCTTGGTGCTCACAAAACACGAACTATCGTCAAAATGACGTGTGTGTGTGTAGACAGAGTAATGCCAGAACATATAACTGCTATCATCTGGCCATGGACATTGCGAATTACAGCTAGACAAGACCGGAAAATAATATAATTACCTGAGCCTGAAAAACTTACAATTATATGTTAGGGTGAGTGTCGTATACCAATGGAGTTTTAATAGTGACCATAATCTACAATCCTTGCCTGGTTCATAGTGACCTTTATTCAGGTTGAGAGTATAACTGCTGTAATAAAAGTTGAGGTTAGCAGGTTTTTAATATATTGCCCAAGCTTCTGCCTACAATGAAAGTTACAGCATGTCAGTTTTGATTTGGTGAACCCTGCAATAACTGAACCAGTCACACAAATAATGTTGTACCAAACAGTTTATGGCTTCTGAAAGCCTTAAGGCTCAACTGGACATTTGACGAGAATTTTAGTTTAGTTTGTTTTCACTGTTATCTAGATATTATCAATAGTTTAATAAACTTACGTAATCGCAAAACTTTTGAGAATATCTACATAACAGCAAAAGCAAACTCTCGAAAATTCACGTCAATACTCTAGAAAGAATTCTAAGCGTATGTAATTTTTCATATTTTGGAATATCAAAGAAGTTTTTGGAATGGAGAGGAAAATTTGAAAAAAAATTGCCCTTTGGGCTTTCAAAGGTTCAGCCGAGCCTTAAAACTGAAGGGTGGCTGTTTATACAAGGTGAACTGATAAGAGTATCAAGGGGGAGAGAAATACTAACAGCATTAACATCTAGCCAAGTTAGGATGAAATTTCATTTTGGATAAACTATGGTTCACCAGGTATTTCAAGGCTCATTTAAGATAAAACTGTTAGCACCCTTAGTTGTAAGGTACATTTTCCCCCTTTTTTGTCATTTTAGTAACTTTTTATATGTTCATATTTAAATATTTCATGGTTCGAGGGGGGAAGGGCATGGCTTCCATGGTCCCTCCACTGGGTACTGGCCTGGTTACTAGTAACTTGTTTTCATTTTTCTTGCTTTCACCTCCTCAACAAGATGTACAGCGAAGTAAATGCGGCTTCCCTTTTAAGTTAGTATTATTGGATTCCTATATACAAGTATACAATTATATTTGTCTTTCTTCAGCACTTAACATTCTACTCCATAGTCGGAGTTCTGGAGGGACCAGGGAGGCCTGGTCCCCCAACTTAAAAAAAGACTAGAAAAGAATGATAAATGCATTCCGAAGATACATGTGTTACTTTCATGTACAACATACGTTATTTAAATATATATATATACACACTTTCACTGCACTACGCTGTACTGTACAGCAAATACTGAACACATCTATTTTCTTCTTAAACATATGATAATTGTAAATGCTTGCTTGAAATATGGCAATTGTTTCGAACCTATTTTAGAATTTTTAGAGCCTATTTTATGGTTTTTCGAACCTATTTTAGGATTTTTCGAACCTATTTTAGGATTTTTCGAACCTATTTTATGGTTTTTCGAACATATTTTAAGATTTTTAGAGCCTATTTTATGGTTTTTCGAAATTATTTTAGGATTTTTAGAACCTATTTTATGGTTTTTCGAACCTATTTTAGGATTTTTCTACTTCCACCTAAACAAGAGAGCATCAAAACCCAATTTCCACACTTGATGCATTATTCTCTATTCCTTGTTGAAAGTCATGTCTGGACCTCGGATTTAAGGTTTTAGCCTACTTTTTCCTTTACAGGTATGTAAGAAATAATAAGTAATGTTATCGTTTCGTTAAAAAAACGCAACAACTGATGAAGTTTTATAGTGCCTAAAAAACATATTCTGTTTTTTAGAACCTATTTTAGATTTATGCGCCTAAATCAAGCTTTTTTTTAGGTTTTTATATATTTTTAAATATTTTACAGGATTTTTATGTCACAAAGAGCCATTTGCTTTGCTTGGTCACGAAAAAATTCAAGGACGAACATGTTTGATACGTACTCTCTGACGATTTACCTTCGTCCAAGTACATGGTGATTTTTCAAAGCTCTAAACAAAGCAAAAACTAACATTTCAGCATTAAAGTTTGCATCACTGACTATGTTTTTGTTGAAAGATTAATTTCAGCATATAAAATGATCTTCACAGACAAAAGTGACTGTGGATAACATGAAAAAAGATTGTTGCCTAACTATACGGCGGAGTGGATTCTAATAGTAAATTTCAAATGGTAAGTTCTGCATCGCCGTAGGATTATTCAACACATAACGTTGTGCAAGATAGTGCATATTTCAGGACATAGGTGTCCCATTTTCAATGTCGGTGACTATACCTAATCAGCATTTTTCAGGAATTTTGAACTATTTTAAGTTTTTTGAACCTACTTCAAGATTTTTGTAGCCTAACTTAAGATGTATATGATCTATTTAATAATTTTTTAGAACATATTTTATGGTTTTTCGAACCTATTTTAGGATTTTTGGAACCTAGTTTATGGTTTTTCCAACCTATTTCAGGATTTTTAGAGCCTATTTTATGGTTTTTCGAAACTATTTTAGGATTTTTAGAACATATTTTATGGTTTTTTGAACCTATTTTAGGATTTTTATAGCCTTTTTTATGGTTTTTCGAACCTATTTTAGGATTTAGAGCCTATTTTATGGTTTTTCGAACCTATTTTAGGATTTTTAGAACCTATTTTATGGTTTTTCGAACCTATTTTAGGATTTTTAGAGCCTATTTTATGGTTTTTCGAACCTATTTTAGGATTTTTGGAACCTAGTTTATGGTTTTTCGAACCTATTTCAGGATTTTTAGAGCCTATTTTATGGTTTTTCGAAACTATTTTAGGATTTTTAGAACCTATTTTATGGTTTTTCGAACCTATTTTAGGAATTTTAGAGCCCATTTTATGGTTTTTCGAACCTATTTTGGGATTTTTCGAACCTATTTTATGGTTTTTCGAACCTATTTTAGGATTTTTAGAGCCTATTTTATGGTTTTTCGAACCTATTTTAGGATTTTTAGAAACTATTTTATGGTTTTTCGAACCTATTTTAGGATTTTTCTACTTCCACCTAAACAAGAGAGCATCAAAACCCAATTTCCACACTTGATTCATTATTCTCTATTCCTTGTTGAAAGTCATGACTGGACCTCGGATTTAAAATTTTAGCCTACTTTTTCCTTTGCAGGTATGTAAGAAATAATAAGTTATGTCATCGTTTCGTTAAAAAAACGCAACAACTGATGAAGTTTTATAGTGCCTAAAAAACATATTCTGTTTTTTAGAACCTATTTTAGATTAAGCGCCTAAATCAAGCCTTTTTTTAGGTTTTTATATATTTTTAGATATTTTACAGGATTATTATGTCACAGAGAGCCATTTGCTTTGCTTGGTCACGAAAAAATTCAAGGACGAACATGTTTGAAACGTACTCTCTGACGATTTACCTTCGTCCAAGTACATGGTGATTTTTCAAAGCTCTAAACAAAGCAAAAACTAACATTTCTGCATTAAAGTTTGCATCATGTTACTAGCCTGCCACCCACACTTTACCTCCGCACTCGAGGTTCGGTGCACTTCGTACTCGGCTCAGATTTGTCTAGGGGTATTTTTCTTTGTACGACAATGCACGTGGGTTGCTACAAGTCAACATAATTATATAATTAACTACAAGAGACAACGGATAACCTTTGCGAAACCTTTATGATCAGGGGGATAAATTACCTTGTCCAGCATCTGTGAAATTAAAAACGGAAATTTTGGATATTTTCTATAGTTTAATTAACGTAAAATTTAAAGTATATACAAGTCGTATCCGAACGTTCATTTCTCTAATTATTTATCGGGCCAAAACTCTAATTTTGATGTTGGAATCTCTATTGTTTGTACCTGGATGCTTTACATTTCATGAATTACATCTGGAGTACGCTTGTCACAAGGTAGACTCGCGTTACTCCAAGAAAGGTCTTAACAGGCGCGAGGTCGC
Source organism: Lepisma saccharinum (assembly GCF_977018435.1). NCBI lineage: Eukaryota > Metazoa > Arthropoda > Insecta > Zygentoma > Lepismatidae > Lepisma > Lepisma saccharinum. The sequence continues at coordinate 32,621,795 of NC_139243.1, read as the reverse complement.
CCGACGTGTACATTTCTCAACCTCTACGGTGACAAGGCACTAGGCTGCCCGGCGCACCGTAATTAACATCCAGTACGAACTACCTTTTTACCTGTAAACTGGACACCAAGGCACTAGCTTGCCCGGCAATCCAATCTCTTACAGCATCCGTTTCGGGAGACCTGTCCTCCGGTCCTAGCTAACCGAAGCAAAAACAGCCTCTCCCTTCCAAGTCTCAGTTCCAACAGCCGACCTCCCCCTCGAGATCTGGGAGTTTATATACGTTTTGTTGGCGTCTGTTGCCAACCGCCCTTCTTTCAAAATTTTTAATCTTTAACAGCTAAACTGCCCGCCTTTCTTTTGAACGTTCGAAACACGAAGCAAGAACAGAGAGCTACATGGTATTTATACATGGAATAATATGAACCTAAAATTGCATAATAAATTGATTTACACTAATCAGACATATATATGTTTATACACTTGATTACCCAATTAATTAACATATTAATAAATATTACAATAAGAAAAAAACACTGTTGCCCTGACACGGGGGCAGGGTAACAATCACTGACTATGTTTTTGTTGAAAGATTATTTTCAGCATATAAAATGATCTTCACAGACAAAAGTGACTGTGGATAACATGAAAAAAGATTGTTGGCTAACTATACGGCGAAGAGTGGATTCTAATAGTAAATTCCAATGGTAAGTTCTGTATCGCCGTAGGATTATTCAACACATAACGTTGTGCACGATAGTGCATATTTCAGGACATAGGTGTCCCATTTTCAATGTCGGTGACTATACCTAATCAGCATTTTTCAGGAATTTTGAACTATTTTAAGTTTTTTTGAACCTACTTCAAGATTTTTTAGCCTAACTTAAGATGTTTATGACCTATTTTAGGATTTTTTAGAACCTATTTTATGGTTTTTTGAACCTATTTTAGGATTTTTAGAACCTATTTTATGGTATTTCGAACATATTTCAGGATTTTTAGTGCCTATTTTATGGTTTTTCGAACCTATTTTAGAATTTTTAGAACCTATTTTATGGTTTTTCGAAACTATTTTAAAATTTTTAGAGCCTATTCTATGTGTTTTCGAAACTATTTTAGGATTTTTAGAACCTATTTTATGGTTTTTCGAACTTATTTTAGGATTTTTAGAACCTATTTTATGGTTTTTCGAACCTATTTTAGGATCTTAGAGCCTACTTTATGATTTTTCGAACCTATTTTAGGATTTTAGAGCCTATTTTATGGTTTTTCGAACTCATTTTAGGATTTTTAGAGCCTACTTTATGGTTTTTCGAACCTATTTTAGGATTTATAGAACCTATTTTATGTTTTATCGAACCTATTTTAAGATTTTAGAGCCTATTTTATAATTTTTCGAACCTATTTTAGGATTTTTCGAACCTATTTTATGGTTTTTCGAACCTATTTTAGGATTTTTAGAGCCTATTTTATTGTTTTTCGAACCTATTTTTTGGATTTTTAGAACCTATTTTATGGTTTTTCGAACTTATTTTAGGATTTTTAGAGCCTATTTTATGGTTTTTCGAAACTATTTTAGGATTTTAGAGCCTATTTTATGATTTTTCGAACCTATTTTAGGATTTTTAGAGCCTATTTTATGTTTTTTCGAACCTATTTTAGGATTTTTAGAACCTATTTTATGGTTTTTCGAACCTATTTTAGGATTTTTAGCCTATTTTATGGTTTTTCGAACTTTTTTTAGGATTTTTAGAGGCTATTTTATGATTTTTGGAACCTATTTTAGGATTTTTAGAGCTAATTTTATGGTTTTTCGAACTTATTTTAGGATTTTGGAGCCTATTTTGTGGTTTTTCGAACCTATTTTAGGATTTTTAGAGCCTATTTTACGGTTTTTCGAACCTATTTTAGGATTTTTATCCTATTTTATGGTTTTTCGAACCTATTTTTGGATTTTTAGAGCCTATTTTAAGAACCTAAAAGCACACTTTTTGGAACCTAAGATTCCGAGGTCTAGTCATGACTTCCTGTACGCAGTACAAAGAATAATGAACATAACGTGCTGAAATCTGAACCATTACATTGTTAAAATGTTCATTGTTATCTTCAATTATTTCTCCATGTTACGAACATCAGTGAAATCACACCCAGGACATTGTACAGGGTATCAAGGCATTTGCTTTAATTTTGCCTAAAAATAAACATTTTATGGCTTAACTGTATTCCAATTAAGATAATATGAAAGCAAACGTAAATTTCTTTGTCGATTGAGTCAGATAGCCTACTTAATTACACCGATCGGTAGGGGTTTGGATGTCTCGCAGATGATTGTTGTCTCTGACTCTCACTGGGATCGTCCGGCACATCTTCCTGACCATCAAAGAATCGATGACGCTAAATGAAAACATTGGAATGACAAAAGGCTTCATTGCCGTAAGCAGTTTCCAGCATTTAAACGGTTTCTAAGGGGGATTTTATCGAGTTTTACGCAAAACTTAATCGCCGCTCATTGTCCTGTTTTCAAATGCATGCCGAGGGTACAAAACACTGCACAAGTTTAAAAGCTGTAACTCACTCAATATTGCACCGAATCAGACACCAAATTCCCAACACACTCACCACTTGTGACACTACATAATGCATTTACCGAATGCCACATGGCAGCATTTATCTTGCTACACTGTTGCCAGTCTAAAAACTTAGTAGACACATTGTGTATGTCTTAATATAGTAGTTAAACCAGCTGCAAGACTTTTAATTATAAAGAAAACTGAATCAGTGCTTTTTACAATAAAAAAGACAACAAAAAAGTAAGTCCCATGTTAAATTAAAGTAAATGAAAGAATGGCAAAGTGAACATTGTTGCGAAATTTCTTAGCTATTGTACGAAACCTCCGCCAAGTTGCTGAAATTTTCGGGAAGGACTTTTTAATATCCGGGGGGGTAGATTTTCTCCACCGAGCCACTCACTAAATTCACCATAGCCTATTGCAAAATAATTACATATACTTATATTAAATTATAATATTCGGAACTACACTCTGTCCAGGGGATCTCTGGAGCAGGCGAACCGGAATAAGTCTCTGCGCAAGAAAAACTCGAGAGCCCTCTACCAATGAACGAGTGAGAGGGAAAGTGAGCGCATGGAGGGCAAGACGAGGCGGCAGCTAACAACCTTATGCAACATAGCTCCGCCTACACGCTTTTTCCCCTTATCTGCTGTTTAAAGGAACAAAGAAACATATACTATAACAAAGCGGATTTAATATCCTCTGTCCGATGTAAGAATGAAATGAGTGTAAACATACAAGCGAATTTTGAGAAATCCTGTTGATTATTCCAACCTCGTATGTAAGAATCGTGAATGTTGGAATGTAGTGCATGTAATATAACCATACCATCCAACTTAGTTGTTATACTGAAGTTATGGGACTTGATATTATGAATCGTTCAGCGTAAATTCATGGACACAAAATCACCAGAACCGACAAATAGGAAAGGAACTGTCTCTAAGTAGTCACGTGATTTTGTATAGATTAACTTAATTCTTGCAGTCTACAGTGATCCAGAATGCCAAAAAAGTAGGCAAAAATATAAATTTTTATTTTTCGGTAAGGTGATAAAACACGGATAGTTTTATAAACAACTAAATGGGACATATAACCGACATATATATCTCAAAATCAATTATTTAATGTTGTTTTTGGGCCGCAAAATGGCGGTTTGTGAAAATGAAATTTTTGCACTATATTTTGTACTTATTTCTAAGACTTGTTGTACCAATATTTTTTCCGCCGGATAATACCATTGTTCTAGGTAGACTCTCAGCTTCTCACTAATGTACAGAAGAAGAACATAATTTTTAATGAAAATAAACTATAATGTATTTATTTTTGGCTTGAAAATACACCAAAAGTTACCTTGAGTTAACATAGCTTTCTTCGCTATTTCCCGCGACGATTTCTACAGCAAGCGATACTTTAAGGTTGTGAAACCGACAAGCGAAAAAAGTAATTTTTACTTTTTGCTTGAAAGCTTGTTCCGCGTGGGTCATCTGGGAACCCTGTACAAAATGTGAACACTTGAGTCTTGCGTGAACGCTGTGAGATGGGAATCCCTCTACTTCGCTATCAGCTAATGTTAAAATCGTATAGCAGTTGTGTAGTGTAAGAGTGATTTATCCACACACCCCTAACACCCCCTCCAATATTTCATCAACAGACCCAATTTATGATCATTTTAGCTCTAAATGGACCTATACACCTTCTAAATTCGAACTTACAACCTCCTAAATTCGTATGTAAATCCTAATAAATTTGAATTCACATCCTCCTAAATTCGAATTTACATCGTCCTCAATTCCAACTTACATCCTCTCCAATTCGAATTTACACCATCCTAAATTCAAATTTACGCCTGCTAAATTCGAATTTACACCCTCCTAAATTCGACATTCCCCTTTCCTCCACCTCCTCTGAGTAATGCGATTGAAGTTCTGTGTCTGAATATTTAACCCGGCTAGGACGCAATGAACCGTGCTGGGTAGACATCCATCACCTAAAAGCAAAGTTATTTTTTTAAGTCGGAATTAGGCTGTAGTTGATACAAAGCATTTGGATACATTTACTGATTAAACTCATTTTACTAATTTATAACACTTTTATTGTATTACATCATTGATAGAAATGAGAAGAAAATGAACATGTTGAAATTAACAAACTGAAACGTATGACGCATTGAAAATTTCACAGGCAGTGTTTCTACGCCCTGCGAGTGACACCAATGAAGTCTCGCAGCTGATTCAACGTCACAACAATCGGAAAGGTTCACTGTAGAAAGGCAATGAAGGGTGACCTCAGGATCTCACTGGAAATGATTAAAATGTATATTTCAAAATTGCCTCAGCAATTTTCACCAATACGCGCGCCTTTACGAGTTAACGTGCGTTATGGAAATCCACAGAACGTCCTTCGTGAAAAAATCTGGGAAGTTAGGAATGATCAAATTAAAAATTTGTTTCATTCGTGTTAGATTCTAAAAATACGGTCAATATCAATATCACTAATGATTATGATAAGAAGAATAGTGTCAATGTGTTCTGCAGCAAACTGTTTTAAAGCTATAAAAATTGTCGCCAAATTGAAGATAAATTTCTTTAAAAATAATTTCAGTTGGATTGAAAAGTATGAGGTGTTTGTACTTGCTTATTCTTGTACTCTATGCTCTCTGAAAAGTGGTGTCAGTTTTGAAAATAAGAAGCGCGGGAAATAAATAAAAAGGAACTCACATTCGCAAAGACATGTTAAAGAGTGAATAAATAAGTGTTCCTTAAAATATATCAAATTATCGTGAAAGTGATTTGATAAGAAATCTTTGTTTTCGTGGCATTGAACATTTATTCTCCATAAATGAATTTTAGCCATAGTTTTCACTATTAATTACTATTATTATTATTATCCAGTGCGAGCCTCAGCTACTGGACGGGTCGCAGGTGGCGGATAGTGAAACCTCCCTCAGATATGAGGGGGAGCTGCCAAAAAAGGGGAAACGCAAATAAGCAGTACCGGACCGAGGCGTCAAGGCTATCAGGCTATGGAGGGTGTCCAGTGGCATGGACATACTCAGGTAATACACCAGATACCCATCGCCATAAAAGTGTTTACCTGGGGGATCCAGAAAGGCTAAGGGAGTTGGAATCCTGACAGAAAACAAGGGTGTAGCTGAGAACCCATAGGTGGCAGCCGCACTACTCAGGTGTAGGCTGTGACAAGCCCAATTAGCCGACAGCTGAAAACAAAAAAATCTAGTTAATAAAGAAGCAGGCCGGACTTGAAATTGGAGACGACACGGGCTACGAATAGGGACATTGAATATTGGAACACTTACAGGAAGGACTGAAGAAACTGTAGATCTAATGGGGAGAAGAGGGATCGACATCTTTGGAATGAACGAAACGAAATGGAAGGGAAGAGGAGAAATGAAATTAAGGTGTGGTAAGATAAGTATGGGCGCCTCCTTTCTTACCTGCACATAAAGAGTACCTTTACAAGAAGTTATATGGTACAAGTAGTATCGCCTGGACTGCAATCTTCTGCCAGTTTCAAGAGGTTTGTATCATGAGAAGTGAGAATAAACCGTATTCCTAAGGCCCCGCACACACCTAGGGCAGACCTTGATACTGCTTAAAGACGGCCGTTCATTAGTGCAAGACGACCCCAGTCAACATGGTTTGGAACCAATTGCAGGCATTCCAATGAACATTATGCGAGTTGAACGCTTGGTTAAAATATACGAGCACATGCATAAAGTCATCCAACCCTTCCCCCTAAACACATCAAACATATTTATATAAAGTGCTCCCCTGTGCTTTGCATGACGCCTTGAAAGCGTATATGTAGTGTGGAGTTAGAGCCCCACACTTTATAGGGCCCAAAGTTAGGGTGATGTGATCAGCACCACGCCCCTGGTCGCCTTTACCCCCCAGAGTTTCCTCCAGGTACCCAATTTATACGACGCTGGGAGGGCGCTGGAGCCTCTTGAACAGGTGGAAAAAATCCCGGCTCCCCCCACCGGATATCGAGCCATCAATACACACATACATAACTTATTAATTGCCCAGTACACAACCATTTGGGGGGGGTATGCAAACTTCTGTATGTAACCAGCTAGTAAGCTAAACTACGGCCTTGGGGTTCTAACATTAAATCTTATGATAAGATTTACATGTTATTATGTAGAAACAGTGTTTTTGCATTCTAAGCAAATCCAAACTCATGCACAAAAAATCTATTGAAGTAGTAGCACTGAGAAAAATTGACTAAATTTATTTTGACCAAGTTCAAATTTATTCTCCACCTAACCTAACTATAATTTTATTTTTCTTAAAATAAAATCTCAGCACCAGATGACACTGTCACCAAGTAAACAATATGCTGTTTAAAAATAGAACTTCATATTTGTTCCATAGTTCAGAAATTGTACCGGGTGGCCAGAATTAAAGTTACCCAACTCAGAGCCCTCTGTAGCCTGTTTGAGGCATCGTAGAACTCTGAAATTTGGTGAATCTACTATGCAGACCATGGAGAAGAGGATGGCGATAAAAAAATAGTTTCAGCTGAAACCAAAACGGTTGTTTTAAGCATGCCTTTGCTTTGTGCATCTTGGCCAAAATAAACGGCCTCTGTGGCGCAGCAGCCGAATTATCAACCCGCGTGCATCAAATAGTCAGCTGTTTTGCATTGTGTGGCTATTACTGCGTTACAAAATTATTTAAAGCTGTCAAATGTCGTTCCTGTTTCAGTGCAAAGTGTTTGATTTCATGATGAATAGGGAAATTGTACATAGAGAAAGCAGACTTAATATTTAACGTTATTTAATTTTTGGAGGGAAGTTAGCTACAAAGCCTGTAATTACTGCAGTAATATATGGATACGGCGGAAGAGAAGGAAAATTCCGAAGTACGATTACGAAGCAGGGCAGTGTGAACTTAGTGAGTACTGTTATTTACTTTAACATTTATTATTCTCTTGATTTCGCTTCATTTGCTTGGTTTGATCAGTCTGTCATTAGAAATAAACAACAGCTAGATAGATTACAACTGATTTCCTCCATGTGGTAGTTGGATCGGCTTCTAAGGTGTATCCATGAAAACAGATCAGTGTTCGGAAGCAATAATTACTTTTTGTTAGCAATTCTAACTGTAACTAGCTACATTTAAATGTTAGTGACTGTAACTGTAGTAGAGCGTTTTACAGTCACTTGTTAGCTTGAACATTTATAACGTGGGGGAAAGAGCTAAATTTGTCAACTTTGTTTCCCAAGATGCTAAGGTGAAGTGATTTTCGTGCAATCGCGTAAGCCAAGGAAGCTGGGCTTCTCTTGACACCAAATTTAGAACCTCCAAGTTTCACTGCAATTCCTCATTTTTAATTGCGCTAGAAAACTTCAGGGTTTTGGATTTCAACATTTATTTGGAACTAGGTGGTTCAGCTGGAGAGAAGTCATTGTTGAGGGAGTGGATGTTGTTGTGGATTGCCACCGGTCCTATACACCGGTCCAAAGCGCACGGCCATCATTTAATTGTTGTAATAATATAAATGTATGAAGACATAGCCTATTATGTAGTTAAGCTCCAGTAACTGTAACTCAGTTAATATTAAAAAGAAACTTGGATAATATATTGAAAAATATATTCGAAATTGGATATAATAGTAATTTTGCTTTATTACTTTCTATTACTGAGATATATACGTCATATTTTGTGTATTCGGATTTAAGAATGTCTCCGTAAGTTTTGCACGGAATTACTCACATTCCAGAGAGCAATGCTTGCGTTTATTGGCTGCACAGTTTGTCCATAGCGTAGTAGAAATTCATCGTTTTCAGTCAGAAAATTTAGCTATCACTGGCAACAATGGCAGCCACTTGTTCTGACAGGTTGAGTGATGATTAGACATCGACATTTTAGGTTCTAAAAATTGTGCGTTTAGGTTTTAAAAATTCTAAAATAGGCTCTAAAAATCCTAAAAGAGGTCCTAAGAATCTTACGTTAGGCTCGAAAAATCTTGAAGTAGGTTCAAAAAAACTGACAAAAAAATTGTTCAAAATTCCTGAAAAATGATGATTAGGTATAGTCACCGGCAATGGGACACCTATATCCTGAAATACGCACTACCTTGCATAACGTCATGTGTGTTGCCTAACCCTACGGCGATGGCAGAACTTACCATTGGAAATTTGCTATTAAAATCCACTCTTCGCCGTACAGTTAGGCAAAAATTGTTTTTCATGTTATCCACAGTCAAACTCGGCAATTTTTTTTCTGTGAGGATATTCACAGTGTATGCTGAAAATAATATTTCAACAAAAACATGGTCGGCGGTGTAAACTTCAATGCTGAAATGTGAATGCCACAAAGCATGGAAGTGATGTGAAAGTTAGCAAGACCACACAGATCAGACCACTTTGGATTGTAGTACAGGTAACAGTGGCACCAGACATTTGGCTTTGGATAGAGTTTTGAAAATCACCATTGTTTTGGACATCGACAGAGAGTGCGTTTCGAACATGTTCGTCCTTGGATTCTTTCGTGACCAAACAAAGCAAATGCCTCTTTGTGACATAAAAATCTTGTAAAACCTTTAAAAATATCTAAAAACCTAAAAGAAGGCTTGCTTTAGGCGCATAAACCTAAAATAGGTTCTAACAAGCAAAATAGGTTTTTTTAGGCACTATAAAACTTCCTCAGTCGTTAATTTTTTTAAACGAAACGCGGACATAACTTATTACTTCTTACATACCTGTAAAGAAAAAAAATAGGCTAAATCCGAGGTCTTGTGATGATATGATGATAGTGATGAGAGGACAATCACAAAGAACAACTATGTCTAGGCGGCCGGGATTCGAACCCGGGACCCTTGGCGTCGCAACGTAAGTCGGCGAAGTGAAAATATTATTTTATGTAAAATATGTAAATTCACTGAAGCGTCAACAGTCAATGAAAAGTAAACAAAAGTGATTAGTGATAGAAAATTTTTAAAAATCCTAACTTTGATAGTTTTGTAATTAAATATAATGAACGCCGCATCAGTGGCACACCGGAATGAAAAGAAACACGTAACCTGTTCTGCTTATTGCTCTTATGTGATTAATACATAAATTAATTGTTTATTAATTGTAAGAATGTTGATATTGTGATTATATAGCACATCTTGTACTTGAGACCAAGGAATGAAAATCACGTGGCACGTGCCCCTCCCAAAATAAATGAAAGTATTATAAAGACTATTGATAGGAACAAAGGAACAAAAATGTTCTGGTATTCCTTTTCCAGAGAGTAAAGGAATAAAACAAAGGTTTAGCACAAATTCATCAATCGGGACTAGATTCACTAGGCAGTTGAATACGATACCGGAAATGGACACTGTTAGACTCTACTCCAAAGTCTGTATATCAATTTGCCCCATGTATGTTACAGTTTCCCTATAGCAAGCTCTACTGGTCGTTAGGGCTTTGCCTACATACCGACTGCCGGCCTCACTCCCACCTATAGTAGTGCCACCATAAGAACCGGTCTCCATTCACAGCGCAGAACGGTTATTGTGACAAAATCCTGCTCCCCTGCTGGCTGCTTCGGGGAGGAGAGATTTTAAAGTTGCCGTTTCTTGCCCAAAATGATTTAGCGCGGTCTCACTGTAAACAGGAGGGCACCAAAACACAATTTCCACACTTTATTCTCTGTTCCTCATTGAAGGCCATGACTTCCTGTACGCAGTACAAAGAATAGTGAACATAATGTGAAGAAATCTGAGCCTGTACATTGTTAAAATGTTTTACCTCAAATTTTTTCTCCATGTAACGAACATCCGTGAAATCACACCCAGGAAATTGCACAGGTATCAAGGCATTTGCTTTAATTTTGCTTAAAAGTAAATATTTTTTATGGCTTAAATGTATTTCAAATGAGAAAGCGTCACTGAGTCAGATACTTAATTATTGCTTTGTTTCGACAATGGCCTGTGTGTTAGGTATTCTTGCCTACATAATTATAAAATAGTACAGTGGATCCTACAATGTTATACATCATCATAAATTCAAATTGTAGGTTTCAACAAGATCAGCTACTACACCTGTGGCCTTATTTAGACATGTAAGAATTGAGATGTTCCTCTGGGAATATCTTGGAATTTTATAAGACATATTACTCAAAAATAATTCACTATCTATTTGGAAAGTAAAAATCTATTGTACAAAATTTATCCTTCTCATTTTTCTTCTTTCATCTAACGTAAACGGATTCAACTGTGTTAACCATTCAGTCATAGTAATTTTTCTTAAACTTTGTGCATAAAAAGTTCTTGAACTGATTCAACTTCTTGAAGGTGATTCGTGGCTGTCAGAAACCATAATTCGTTAGCATATTCAAGTTAATTTATAACAATAACACATGTCTAGAACCAAAAAACTGCATAGGATATTTCAACTCTTTCTTATAGATTTTTGTATGCTGAATACGGGAAAAATATTTTAAAAAATCCATCACGTCAGGGTTTCTCGCAAAAGTTGTTTTTGTGGGTGAACAGCTTCGGAATCTTACACTGAACAAAAAATCGTCTGAGTTATTCTCGATTTGAAAATTCTTATTAAAAAATTACTTCTAAAATAAGGATAAAGAGTAAGAAAAGATAAAATGGAGGGCAGTGAGGGGGAGAGGAGAAGGATATAGTGGATTGGATATGTGGGGAAGGGGGATTTGGACCAGCTCACAGAACCATCATGTCTTCACGTGATTCATTCGGTTCTTGGGAAAAGTTGTCGTGGAGGTATGGGTGACAAGATTAAACAAGCCCTGACTTGTTCTATTCAGTAACTGTACGTACAGGTTATTTGTTTATCCATCATTACTAGTTCTGCATTCAAGCTTGCCAGTAAGAGGTCATCTTCGTGCAATATAGCTCCAGGAAGCTGTGTTATTTCTCCGGATACCTTTTGTATTATTTGTGGCGAATACACTGTTAAAGAGCAACGAAGAAATAAATATAAGTGATTTGTGAAGAACGTTTATTTCGCATACTTCAAACTGAAACTTGGGGATGAAGACAAGGCCTGGGCTCCCCAGAAGGTGTGCAGGAGGTGCGAAGATCTCCGCTTGTGGTTTAAAGGTAAGAAACAATCTTTTCGTTTTGGCATCCCAATGATGTGGCGTGAACAGCAGAATCACAGTAATGACTGCTACTTTTGTTCGGTCAATGTTAAAGGTATCAATAGACGAGACAAAAAAGAAACAACTTACCCAAACCTAAATTTGGCTATTCGTCCAGTCCTTCACTCCAGCGAAATACCAATACCACATCCACCCCCTAATTTGGATGATATCAGATTGGAATCAGAAGAATAAGATGCAATACCAGCACAGGAAGATTCTGGATGATTTTTCTATCGATGAGGGGCCTTTACTTTTTCTCTCAGAACGAGTTAAACGATCTTGTTAGAGATTTGGGCCTGCTGAATTGTTGGGATCAAGACTCAAGAATAAAAACCTTCTATCACCTGGAACGTCGTTTTCGTGGTACAGGCATAGAGAGACAGAATTCACATCGTTTTATTCTAGAGAGGAATATCTCGTTTTTTGTAGTGATGTCCCTGGACTCATGAGGCAATTTGACATAGAATACGAATCATCCCAATGGCGCTTATTTATAGACTCTTCCAAAGCAAGCCTCAAAGCAGTCTTGCTGCATAATGGAAATGAATTCGCTTCAATTCCTGTGTTGGACACTCGGTGCATCTGGAAGAAAGTTATAAAGATTTGGCTCCAATTCTTGAGAAAATCAAGTACAAAGGTCATAGCTGGATGGTTTGTGAGACTTCAAGATACTAACCACGTTGTTGGGCCAACAGTCAGGATATACAAAGTATCCCTGCTTCCTGTGCTTGTGGGATAGTGTATCCCGAGATCTTCATTGGAAAAAACACCGACTGGCCACTTCGAGATACCCTAACTTCTGGTGAAAAGAACTTCATAAGTAAAAGTCTGGTTCCACGTGAAAAAGTTCTACTCACACCTCTTCACATCAAATTGGGACTTATGAAGCAGTTTGTGAAATCTCTACCAAGAGATGGGGAGTGTTTCAAATACCTGTGCTGCAAGTTCCCGAAACTGTCTGAAGCCAAGTTGAAAGAGGGAGTTTTTGTAGGACCTGACATACGTAAACTCTTGTCTGATTCCTTGTTTCCAGACTCCATGAATGAAATTAAAAGAGAAGCATGGTATTCATTTAAAGATGTGGTTCACAATTTTTTGGGAAATAACAAAGATCTAGATTACAAAAACATTGTAGAACGAATGCTGTCTGCATTTAAAGCTCAAGGCTGCAACATGAACTTAAACGTCCATTTTTACATTCCCACTTGGACTACTTTCCTGAAAACTTGGGAGCCTACAGTGAGCAGCAGGGGAAAAGGTTCCATCAAGATGTTATGGAAATGGAGAGACATTACCAAGGATGATGGGACGTGAATATGATGGCTGGATGCTTAAGCGGGAAACTGGAAATCCGGAGAAACGAAAGCGCACCAGGAGAAGTTTGAAAGAGAAGAAAAAAAATATTTCACAGGTCAACATTGCGAATATTGAACATGAATCAATTAACTGTGTTTCATGTATGACAAATTTAATTGTGTTTTAGTTGATAATAAAATTATGTTTTCTTGACCGAGAATTCTGAATTCAATACTATTTTCTCTTCTTTTGCAAGAAAACGGTACGTGCTGGGAAAAAATGGAGGTCATATTCAGATTCAGCACACCAAGAAATATAAAATTCACTAAAAAGAACCCATGCAGCTGTTATTTTTTTTTTGCAGACCTGTGTAACAATAATAATAATAAGAAGAACCAAATAAGAATAGAGATAAAAAAGCATGTATTCATTATCTTGCTTGCCTGTAGTTCAGATAGGCATAATTTGTGTAAAACAAGTGCCCTGGCAAAGATATTTATGTCAAATAGATGAAGAATTCAATATACAGGGTGTCATTTTAATGGCGCCCACGGACCACGGAAACGTGTAGAGGACATCAAAACAAACAACTTTTCTCAGTAACATTTTTCTCGTTGGTGCATCGTTTCGGCGCTACAGTCGTTAAAAAAAGCCCGTTTTGCCGCCTGAATGCTGGCAACCACACACAACATTTGATTGCATTGGTGACGTCATATCCCGTCGTGAAGCGATGCGTTCCAGGGTTGCCAGGAACACACATACTCTGTGAAAAATGACATAGCTACAATCAGCCTCATTATGTACCGTAACACAAAACGAGAAAACACGTTCTGCAACCTAACAGGAAGTAAACAAACGATACGAAAAATAGTAGAAAGAAAATATAATTTAAGTGGAAGTGGTCATATCGAATTTTGTCTTAGCTTACATGTCAAATATTTGCAAATCTAGTTACCAAGTTGGCATCTACAATTTACTCTATCTGAACAGATGACAAAATAGAAATGAAAACTCAAAATTCCAATGGAAAGCAACAGATAATATAATGTATATTCAGAGCATTATGAGGCAAGTGGCAAAAATGATTGAAAATACAGGGATATAACTAGTAGTAATACAAGCTCTGAGACAACTATGTGTTTATCTATGCACCGGATACACATGTAATAGTTTGCAAATGTGAACAGGGCAGTATATTCGTTACTGATTCATCATTACGTTGTTACTGTGGTTGTACGTGTTTCAGCCGTAATGTAACAACGTGAACCTCGGATACTTCCGTTATCAGCACAAAAGTACCGCATGGCATCTGGACACAAACCTGTAGATAACAACCTTGCAACGAGATTTACATATATTTGACATGTAGTTGGGCGTAAACAGCCAAGTATAAGCTGTAAGTCCAATAAAATTTATTGTTATTGATATTTTAGATGTAGGCTGAGACAAAATTAATTTTGAATACGTTTTTTACCATTTCTCATATCATTGGTTCACTTCGCCCTTCCCCTGAGATGACTGCTGATCTTCTGGCTGGTAGGCTATGATGTTCGGTCTTCTGGACTCGTTTCTCGCTTTGTTTTACAGCTAATAATGTGGTTGGTAGTTTGTCATTTTTCACAAAATGTGTGTGTTCCTTGCAACCCTACCGTGCGCTGTTTCGCCGCAGAATATGACGTCACAGATACGATAAAATTTTGTGTTGGGTTGCCAGCATCCAGGCGGCAAACCGGTCTTTTTTGAACGGCTGTAGCGTCAAATCGATGCACCAACGAGAAAAATGTTACTGGGAAAAGTTGTTTGTTTTGATGTCCTCTATACGAATATGTGGTTCTTGGGCGCCATTAAAATGACACCCTGTATATTGAATGAAAAAATGGTGTTAGATCCAGCTGGTGAAAAGTAAAGTTACTGATTAATGTTTTATTCATATTATCATAAATAATAGTGTGCAAGCATAAAACTTGGTACTGTAATTCACAACAGTACCGTAAAAGGGGGTAAATTCGACTTCAGGAGTAACTTCGACAGGGTAGTGTGATATCCCATTCGCAGCTGCGTTTGAAACAAAGGCACGCTTCTAATAGTGCGGTTGGAATGCAAGAAAATATGTCAGAATATTTCACTTCCGGCGGAGAACGTGCCCTTTGGGGGGCGGATACTACATTAATTCCCGAACCTAAAACGCCCCAGACCACAAGATTTTAAGCGCTTGTTTGTCTTTAATGGCGTCTTCAAAATGGCGGCCATGACAAAGATTCTACTCCTGTTCATTGCAGTTATTTATTATTCATGACGTCTTATTTCCACCTAATTGCAATTTATAACTGTAAAAAGATCCACTTTATGAAATATTATTAGTTATGGCGACCAATATGGCCGCGAAAAGTCTAAAAATAACCCTTTCAGCTATGTGATCATGTTTGGGATAAAACCTTATGTTCTGGAGGTTCCAGAACTCAACGGTGACATCAAAAGTAGTGTCAGACTAAGCCCACGAAATAATATTAGTTCAATTTTTTATAATCTGTATATATACAGGGTCCGCAGTTTGTCCTTTGGTGTCACCTTTGAAGCACCCTGTATATATACAGATTATAAAAAAGTGAAGTAATATTATTTCGTGGGCTTAGTCTGACACTACTTTTGATGTCACCGTTGAGTTCTGGAACCTCCAGAACATAAGGTTTTATCCCAAACATGATCACATAGCTGAAAGGGTTATTTTTAGAAGAGGGAAGAAAAAAAATTCTTTTCCCACCAGAAGGGAAAAAATCGTAACGTAATTAAGCGCATGCGCGGCTTCAATTCTGCAAACCAAAAGGAGCACACATTGAGATCTACTAAGGTGAAATTTTTTTCTTGTTCCTTGGTTAAAAAAAAAATCTATGATTTTCTCTTCCAAATAAACGTTATTTGATATTTCTGTCGTTAACGATTGTTGAGTTATTTAAATTCTTTATTGGTATATTTCTTCTCGGACACACTGTATAATGTGCTTGAATTTTCAACGTAGCATGCACCGTTGAGGCTGCACGCTGGTACGAGCTTCATTGAGAACTGACATTGCCTTGTTGCCACATACTTCGTCCTTAAAGGGAGCATTTACGTTATCGCAACACCGTAATGTACTCGGTAAAGTGCGAATGATGGTGCAAAATTAGAGGCAAAGTAAGAAGTGCGCGTGCGCGCGCGTGTGTGTACAGAAACACAGACACACACGCACACATACGCACAAGCACACAACTACAAAACCTGTAATTGTGGCTAACGTTTTCTGAAATAGAGGTTGTTCATTAGGGTATAGGGATATGAACAATGGATAACATTTCGAAACTAAGGGGATCTTAATTTTACCTTCTAATCAGGGTAGATCACCACTAAAATATATTTGCGCTCAGACATCTGTTGGCGCAAACCGGAAATGCCAACAATAATGACGATTAGCAAGGTAAGGGGTCGCGCAGACTTCGTTTTCGGTGCCCAAGGTTCGCCGTATCGAGTAAGTTGTGTGTCTCAATGAATAGGGAAAGACATCTGCGACCGTTCATCAAAGGATGGAAGCAGTGGACCAAAACCACAGAAGAAAAATATTAAAAAATGTAATGATTGGTGTGTTACGAGTTGCTATCTTCGGTCATCATGCTGCTTCTCCTCCAGACGCCTCTGACACACAGCCAAGGAAGGGCCAGTGGCACGCTTGGACGGCGTCGATACCCATGATGGGCAAGCAGCCAATTGACTCCAGCAATGGTGTTAAATGCCATCCAACTTGTCAATTAAATTATTAAAATATTTACACACCTTAATTAGTGTTATTATCATCATTATTATTAATTGAGATCAGAATTACTGTAATTGTCATTTCTAATATTTAGAAATATTAGTGAAAGTCAAAATATTAAAAATTATCAAAACTTACCATTTACATCAATGTTATCTGAGGAGTCGAGTGATAACACACAGAACGCAAAGAGTTATGACATGCTATCACGTATTTTCCATCTCTAGGCCATCTCTTATCAAAAAATCATATTAGAACCCCCCCCTCCCCCGAGTGGTACCGACAACTTGTCTGGCTCAAGGCCTATTTGCGATGAATTCAATTCACAAAATGGTAATTTTCAGTTTCTGGGAAGCACTGCATTCGTAAGAGCAGAATTTTCCTTCTCTCCGCTTGTGATGAGGGACCTTACACCTCACGTCCTTCGGCTCCAGTAGGCAGCCACGGGAGATTGTGTCAAGAGCGTAAGTCTACGGAAGACGCCTGTTCGTTCTTTCAGACGAAATACATAACAATCGTGCTTCACTTTGTGTCAACAATACTTGCATTGTTACCATGCCATACTACTGTTGTCATGGAGTTCTTATACATGCAAAATCAAAAGTTACTCTTACAATAAAATGTGCTTCAACGTAGAAAGCCTTCGAATTGTGACTCCTTTGCCCAATAAGCTTTCTCCAACGTGCCAATAGAAAAGTTACGCCTTTATAGGAAAGGTAAATATAATACTCTTAATTCTTGTCAGGACAAATTCCCAAAGTTCTGAGGATATCCAACAATTTCACAGTGGATACAAATTGCCTCATTTCCTTTGAGAACAAAACATAGTGTCTCAGTAGCTATAATCGTAGCCTACTTCTTCTTCATTTCATTTCATATACAAGGTTAATCAGCTAATTGGATTGTAATGTACAAAAAGAAAACAAAAAAGCCATGAAAAACTACAAAAAAATCTGTTTTACCGATAGACTCACATTTTTATTTTGCCAGTCAGTGAAAACATACGTAGACATAGGTTCCGACTCCATGGGGCTTGGGGGGCTCAAGCCCCCCCCCCCCCCAATGTTAACGATATGGGGTCAGAGCCCCAAATAATTTTGCTTTCGAGGATCTAATGTATTATTTTGCTTCTCTTGTAAAGTTTACTCAGAATTGTGCCACATGAACTTAACTTTAAATACACATTTGAAATGTTCTAGACCATCAATTTGGGGGGCTGAGACCGCTAAACCATCAACTTGGGGGGGAGCTATGACCAGAGACAGCAAAACACATGACGTATTACTATATACTAAGTATGTAATTATGAGTATTCTTAAAATTTTTACTAAAAAGAGTTTCAAAAGACGATGTGCATGAACTAGGGTAATGGAAGAGACTTTTGGGCTACAAATGGCTCTCACGTGACATTCAGAACGAGATCATTGATATATTAGGGAGATCTGTTTTGCGCTCCGTGGTAGCAGATATTAAAAGTCGGGAATATTTTGCTATTATGGTTGACGAAAGTTGTGAAATATCCATTCCTGGACAATATTAATATTCTGCATTAGAACTGTGAATAACAATTTTGATAATTTTGAGGAATTCATGGGCTTATACGTGATTCCGAACACTAAGATCAAAAATTAAAAAAGGGAGAGAGTGAGTCATTCATTAATTTATTTCAGTGATCAGATATAATTTTGACAAGTCGGCGCCCCTGTACGTAGATAAATCAATGCAATACAAATACTAACACTAAAGATAGCATTATTTTCAGATATCCATACAATCCACGTTCGACATCCGCCCAAAAGCCTTGGGGAGCTACAATCGTCCCACAGCCGCTCATCAAGGGAAAGGATGTCACATTTCCAACATCTCGCATAATGCACCAAATGCGTGAGTAACCTATACATACGGAGGGGTACGTACTGCTCTATAGAGATCCTTAATTCATGCATTTCATTTTCAGCAAGAAGAAACACGAAGTCATGAAACGCGGGCCTCCTCGACAGCCTGGTGGTTAAGGTTGTCGCCTTGTAGTCAAGGGTCCTCGGGTTGGATCCCGGTGGAGGTCCCTTACATGTTTTTCTCAAAAACCTGACTCGAGAGAATAAAGCGCGGTTGAGTTTTTTTCGAATATTTACCCGAATGGGTTTAGATCAGTGGTTGTCAACCTTTTTCAGTCCGGGAGCCTCCTAGAAGGACGTTACACTTCATGGGACCCACAAGCATGGGCGACAGCAGTATTACTTAGGGGCGTGCACCCCCTTTATAAACATATTATTTTCTCACATCGAGTACTTTAAGAAGCCCTCCTTTATGCTTGCTTAAACAAACTACACATACTTCATTCTAAAAAAGTAAATATGTAATTTTAAATACTAATTTACTCCAGTCTAACATCTAACTACACACACATGCTGAAATTGAAAACATTTTTCTTTTACTGGCCGAACTAATGTGCAATGGTAGAACCAGAATAACAGAAATGTACAAAATGGGTTGAATTTAAATAGTTAAAACACCCAGCAGTGGGTTGCGCCCCATAGGTTGAGAAAAGACGGTTTTAGTATTTATAGAAACCATCTTCCTTCGATGTATTCTCAATAGGGGTGCTGCAGCAAAGAAACAATACTTGAGCGCAATAACGCAGCTCGAACAAGATGAGAAAGGCCGACCCTCGTGGCGGAGTGGTAAGCACAAAGGGTCCTGATGCCAGAGATCCCGGGTTCGAATCCCGGACTGGGCGTAGGTGTTCCATGTGAGTGTCCCTTCATCAAATTCGTCATATCACTTATCCTCATCTTCGCGATTAGCCAGAAAGTGCCAGAATAGCGAAGTAAGATGAACCAAATCAATCAATCGATCAATGAAATCAACGAGATGAGAACCTCGGCAAACTCGTGAACTAAAGTGGAAAGTTGATTGTTTTATTTTCGCACTTCCCATTCAAATCTGCCCAAGTGCCTCCCAAGGCGTTTCTGAGATATCAGGAAAAACTTCATGTAATTCGAATGGTGAAATTGTAGCGATATTTTTATTAGAAATAATGTTTTCTGTGATTTAGAGGTTGTACCAATAAAATAACTATAAAATGTTGCACAACAGACAGAACGCTGTTTGCCGTAAGGTGCCATGAAGGACAGAAAATGAGTTGGCCTGTGTCTAATATCTGTGGATCGTACGAAAGTACAAAAAAACAAAGACGTCTTTTAATATTATTTATTACTATCATTACTGCAACTACTCGTGGCTATTCATTTGTGGTTTGCGTTCCGGCTATTGAGTGGAACCACGCACTGGCGATTACATATGGGAAAATACTGCACGATAAACAGCTGATTGCATCGCCCATGCTTCCTCCGCTCCCTTGCGGTTGAAAATTCGACGAAAGCGCCACAGAAGTTTTCTCATTTTGGACAAGCTACGTATTTCCAATAAATTATTTATAGTATCTTCTGCTTTCATTTCGTATTAGTTCAAGTGCGTAGGAACAGGGACATCAACAAACAACGAATAAGATGAATATGGAGAAATTCTCAAAATAGACAAAACGAGAATGCGACTTTTGTCGTTACGATTCCGATTGATTCTGCAATTGATGCGCATTGTGCCCCACTTGCACAGCACAGGTGCTAAACGTGCTTTTGATTCTCTCTAGTCAGGTGCGGACAGTGCACTCTCCACATCTTTACAAAAAGAGTTGACGATACGCGTAACGCGTTGTCGTATCGTTAAGATGCTCAGAAGGAAGTACATGAACTTGCAGTCTCTCTCCCTATGAAGCTATCTTCTGAATAACCGACATTAACAAGCAGGTACGATCTTTTCTTCAGACTAACGTCATCTTCGAACCATTCACACAAGAACTACTTATGAAATAACTTGTATTATTTACTAGAAACTAATGTCAGTTCTTAGGAATTAGTTGTACTATATTTCTCACAAAAATTAAGTAGTTCTTGTAATTACATTCACTGCCATCTAGTGCACAAAATTAAATCAATACGATAATATTATAACATCACCCATACTGTACGTCGTGGGGTTGGGCGTCGCAGCATCCCACACTATATGCAAGAAACCCGGTGGAGGCACATGGTACAGCGGTTCGGATCCCACTTTAAACTGTAGCTCCAGTCCAGATTAGCCTTTCTGTGCATAAAGTGGACCAATTCAAATATATATCAGAAAAAATTAAAGGGTAGACCAGAAGAGAAGATTTCACTAAATTTTTCATCGTATTTCACAACATTGATATGCATTTCGATTAGCAAATTTTATTTCCTTATGAAACAGTACTTTGTAAATGCTCTACATAAAACATCTAATGTATGCAAAATCCATGCTAGAAGATTACGTGCAAAGCAAAAACGTTATTTAATTAAAAAGTTGTACTGTCTTGTGTTTTTGTTGTAGATATACCTGTTCTTAATTGTTATCGTTTCTGTATTTATTCTTGTGGTGACTACAAATACTTGTGAAAGTGGATTAATTTTCACAGCAGAGAGGAGGTCACACAGCGAAAGCGATGAACACTGTACGTTCCATTCATCGAGGACATCCCTATACACCTGATGTTACACAGGACAAGAGTTTGAAATAAAATAGCATATTTTTGGAGATAAGTCGTAGGATGTTGAGTTATATATGTTTTGTTGGCTTATGATTATGATGTTAAGATCCAAAAACGGAGAAAGGTAAATGATTGGCCATGCATTAATATTACCAAGGGTTTGTTGTTCCACCAATAGATGGCACTGTTAAAAGTAAGGGGCATGCCTTTGAGGTAAGAAAATCATTTTGATTGGCCATGGAACATGTACTATAAGTTGGGTTTCTTAATCCTGCCAGGAAAAGTTATAGCCAAGCAGAGTAAGGGAAAAGGAGTAGTGGTATTATTGCAATGGTGTGTAGTGGTCTTAAGTTTCTAACAGTGTAATAGTTGAACACAGGGCTGCTCCTTCTGTTTAGGTTGGGACCTATTACAATAATTTATTGACCTTATAAATTAAAATAATGGCCATTTTTTTGCTATATAAACTATATAGACACGAAATAGTCATCATCTTCCCTTTTTTATCAAGCTGGTTTACAATACAGGGTTTTCGAAAAGTCCTTCCTACATTTAAATTCACTATAACTTTATAAAGAGCAGAGATATTTCAGTGAAGTAAGGTTTGTACTTCACAGCAGTATTTTAAGTTTTACCTGGAACCGCTGCATGTTTGTCGTCCTCATCGCACACCTTCAACGGGCACCATTCACATCGATGCATACTTGCAATCTCGTCCTGAATCCGAAATTCCCGCAATTACTGCAGATATTTTTTTGTTTTGAGGTCATCCAGATGTCTTGGGTTTCCCGGGTAATGTTCTGTTTTCACATATTCCCACAGCCAAAAGTCAGACGGAGTCAGATCTGGCAACCTAGCGGGCCATGGTGTGGTTCCTCTTGGAATCACCTGATCTCTCGCAGTCACGTAATCCTCTCAATGCGCAGTGTAACAGGTAAAACTTTAAAGTCTTGTCACGGTATCCAGTGACGTGTGAAAAACACCGTTCGATATTAATCATTTTAGTTTATTGATTCATATTATGTTTAAATGTAAAGTGTGAGGTTTGGTTTATTTTGTGGAAAGATTTGTATCCGAGCCAGACGTCGGGAGTTGGGAGACGGGTTTTTCTGAGTGACAGCCAAACTGTCAATACGGCAAAGTACTTGGCATATTTGCACCAACACGGGTCGTCACGGAGAAAGGGAAGATTTATTTTCGTCGGGACCAACGGAGAATTCGCTGCGGGAGGCTGAAACTATTTTTCACGGATGATCAGGATAATCAGCTGGAGCCGAAGTTAGCAAGAACAGAGGACGCGCCTTGTGACCGCATTTCGAGACAATGGACTGAGGTCATTTCCATCTCTTCGGAAAACCAAGCCAAGCCACTGTAACGTGTTTTTCAACGGACAATTTTGAATCTGGTAGACAATTTTGAATCTGGTATAAATCTACAGGACGTCGAGTTCAATACACAGTTTTTGCCCGGATTTTGTAGAGAGAGAGCATCTCCGCGGTACACTCTCGCGTGACTATTGTTTTTGTCTCCGTGGACTTTGTTTTTCTTGCGTACCGCGAGCGAATTGTTGATAGAAAGTTACCAGTGTGCGCTTTATTTGGTGAAGCATTACGCGGTGGTTTGTTTTTACCAAGCGTGGACTACCATAAAAATGGGCGACTAAAATGATAGAGAAGTTAGGCTGTCGCCTACCCCGAAGCCTGCAACGATGCACCGCCACCATCCGGTGAAGCCGATACCGATGACCGACGACCGACACGCACAGCACCGCGAAGCCCAACATTACCCGACACCCAGAAGGACGTTTCCAGTTCGACGTCCAACCAAAGCCCGTTACCATAGAGAGAGAGAGAAGGATGACTCCAGATCGACGTCCAACCAAAGCCAGTTACCAGAGAGTGATGATTCCAGGACGACGTTTGATTGATGCCCGATACATTAGAGAGATTCCGGACCGACGCGTGACCATGACGCCTCTGAGAAGAGAGACACGCGACGTTCTATGAAAGTGAAAGTGCCCAATATTCTCGCAATCATCCTTTGCCGCGTTCGACCTCGAAGAACATTTTCGCCGCAAAGGAACCTAGTGCAAACCCCGCATCCAGGAAAGATGAACGACCACGCGATGTAGCAGAGTCCGATAGAGTATTCTTCAGATGGTCTATGTCCATGTAAGCATGTATTGTTTGTATCAACGCCGTACCCTAAACGCCGAAGTCTCACTTATTTGCAAAGTGACTCAGGAACCCCGAACCTAACTTCCGTGTCTGATATTTTTTTGGTAATGTTATATAAAAGGTCATTTCATGTTCATATGTAATAATTTAATTGTCTGCATTCAGAGATAGAAGCTCCATTCCATTACGTTAATTTTTAGTGTAAATTGTCAAAGTGTGCTCCATTTTTGTGTAACCGACCGCCCCGTCGCGTTAATTAGCTTGTCAATAGTTGACCGATTAGTCCTTTTTATTTGTGGAAAGCGCATTTTATATTGCAAGGTCGTGCGGGTGTAGTATTATTTATTGCATAGTGGTTTTTGTTGTAATTTTTGCTCGCGCCGACGATTGATTTATGTATTCCGGCAGCTGGAGCCGATTAAGTTTTGCATCACTATGTAATGGTGTGGTTGTTCTCATTGGAAATGAGAGGCTTATGTGTATTACCCCCGTCCGAGAAAATCGTTAAATGTCGTGCTTACGACTGGATGCATACGTTCATTCGAACGAAAGGGGTTTAACCACGCAGACCCAATTGTTTTAGATAACTGCTTTCCGAGGGCTGGCGCACATTTGATCTAAAAGAGCACAGAAGCGGGCAGACTAATGACCTAAATTCACGTAAAGATTCAAACAAGAAGGGAATGGTATGTTGATCAGATCCATGATTTGTATGTATATTCACATGTAAAATTCCTCAGATGTAATGAATGAGAGAGGGAGAATGAGAGAGAGAGTGATTGAGGAGGCGATGTAAACAGTTAGTTGATTCCAATATTTTTTTTGTTGAAACAATATATTCACAATTTTACCGTTCGTCAGTGTTATTATTTGATGTTTTTCAGGTATCTGGTATAATGCTATTAGTGTGTTATTATTGTTCGAGTCTACATATATAAGGTAAACAAAACCGTGTATCATTTCAAGGTATTTATCTCCGCCTCGCAGTAGTACGACAATAAACGACTGTCTGAGTACCGAACAAAAAAAACAAAAAAACTGGACCGTAAGTAAGTCACGACCGGTTTCCCGTACCCATAATGCCCCCGTGCTTGGGTATGAATGATACGTCATTCCGGGGACCGTGAGTGCAACTCATTACAGTCTGCTGTGCAGTACAAACTTTATTTCACTGAAATATCTCAGTTCGTTACAAAGTTATAGTAAATTTAAATGTGGGAAGGACTTTTAGAAAACCCTGTATATTTTATGACATTCTTATTCGTTAATTTACTATCAATGCATTGATTTGTAATTGAGGTTTATGCTGTTTCTTTACAAATTGTGTATCCCGAAACTGCTCAGGAACAATGTTAGAATAATGTGATTTGAAAATAAGCTTTTATCTTCTGACTGACTACAATTCTTACAGATTTAATATTATAATCTTTATGAAATTTTCCACCCCCACTGTACCAATTTAGTTGCATTAAAATCTGCAAGAACACTAGATGAACAAATTCTGTCACGCTATCGACTACTTGAGTTCTGGAATGTTTCAGACTAAATAACACATGAAGACCACAAATGAGTTAATATGCCAACGATGAAGATGAATGACGAAATGAAATTGACGAAAGGACACTGAAAGAAATGACCATGGCCACACGAAGACTCGAACTTGGAACCTTCGGTGTCTCCACAATCATAGATATTGGCTTCGTCGTGATAGAACACCATACATATTTTGTTTGAAGTGCATTGAAGTTTACTAATGAATGGTATTATTAATTTCTATTTTCTCCATTCTCTTGCAAGGTATACAGTACAGTTTGTGCGAGATGCTAGAAGCTGAGAGGGTACCAACTGGCTGGGGACTAGTTCTGAGAGAAGAAACACAACCCTGTACTCTTTTCCTGGATCAACGATTAAATTCCTTGATACATTGAAAAAAAATGTTTTTCTTTCCAAGTCATGTAGATGCCTAGAACAGGCACGTATCCGAAACCTTCCACTATCCACTTAGTCTAGGAGCTAGGAGAGTTCTGCTGGAATTTTGAGAGCAGAACTTCTGTTTGTTTGTATGGACTCTACTATATGCAGTCACATCATCTGATTTAGTCATTTTTCAGAAATTTCCGCCATCTTGAATTTTGATGACTTTTTTCCCTTTAAATTTTTAAAGAATAAACCAACCCTGCCCACAGAGGGGGATAAAGGATAGAGAATAAGAGTAGTGTTGGACAATATATATCGTCCAGACGTTATATCGCGATAATGAAATAATGTCGTCCAGGCGATATTAACTAGACGATATATCGTCACGATATTTTGGCGATATACGTAAGCTTATCGGGTAGGCGATATATCGTCACGATATTTTGGCGATATATATGTTGTCGGCTATATATCGTCACCATACTTGGCGATATATATCGTGTCGGCGATATCACGATACGGAAAAATATCGTATCGTCTCATCGCGATATCAAATTTCCGATATCGGCCACCCTAGTAACGTCCCGCTTAAGTTTACCCTCGAAAGGGTTTTGCTTCGCTCGGAATCGTTTGCAGGTTTCGAATGTGAAACACTGTATCAAGATTATGTTGCAGACTAAACCGTTTTCGTGAGCATTGTTTGCAATCTAGTAGTATAAAAGTATATACTATAAACTCAACAAATGATGAACCCCCCTCAGGCAGATTTGGCTACACTTAAAACTTGCTCAACATTTATTTATTTATTTATTTATACATACTCCCCATAACAGAGCTATTGCTCCACTTACAACGGGGGCTTACAAGTAAATAAACTATGGTACATAATATCCATATACATAAACATAATATTAACATATACATAAACACAAATATTAACATATACAAACACATAAACCAATTGCATATACACAATTAATTAAATGATATTAATGCCTATTTTCAGTTTGTGTTATATTATATTGTATTATAAAATTATATTTAGCATTGATAAAATAACTAAAAATATAAAATTACAATTTTTTAGACAAAATACTAATTATGAATAAATTGTTTAATAACAGATAAATATCTCTCGTAGGACATAGCAAAATCAATATTAACATTATTTTGTATTAGTACATTATGAGCTTTACATATTTGAACCATTACTGAATTCTGATGTACAATATTTTTAGAATTAACCAAAGAAAATGGCAAATAAGAACGCAACGTTCTAGGTTTAATTGTGAATCCTATCAACTGAAGACAATCTTGAGCATCAATTAAGTTATTTATAAATTTATAAAGTAAAATATGTTTAGCTAGTTCTCTTCTTGATTGTAATGAAGAGAACCCAAATTCAGATAAAATAGTATTATAGGATATTCTTTCTAAATATGAAGATCTTTTAAATTTTTTGTAATATAAATATCTTACGAACTTATTCTGAACATTTTCAATTAAATCACGGTAGCATTGAAAATAAGGATCCCAGATGACACTAACATACTCTAACTTACTTCTTAATATCGAATTGTATATTGAAGCAATAGCTTGGATATTATTAATTTCTCTGGTAGTTCTAAATATAAAGCCTAAAATTCTAAATGCATCCGATACTAATGTTTGTACGTGCTCTCTGTAAGTAAGCCTTGAGTCGAGTAAAAGTCCCAAATCCTTTATAAGTTTAACTCTATTTAAAACTATTCCATTCATAGTATAGTTATGAGTATAAGATAAGTTATGTCTGCTAAACGTAATAGTTCTGCATTTACTTATATTAAAATCTAACCTATTGGTGACACTCCACTGAAAGCAATTGTTTATATCTTTCTGTAATTGCGCTAAATCACTTATATTTGTAATGGATTTAAATATTTTTAGGTCATCAGCATATAGCAGATAATTAGAATTTTTTATAACAGAGGATAAATCATTAATAAATATTATAAAAAGTAAGGGACCCAAGTTTGAGCCTTGCGGAACACCAGATGTAACATTATATAAAGGGGATGATTCAAAATTGTAGGTGACATAGAATTTCCTATTTTTTAAATACGATGCTATTAATTTTAATAATGGAAACGAAAAACCGAAATTTGCTAACTTATATATTAATATATCATGATCTAACTTATCAAAAGCTTTAGCAAAATCTGTATAAATAGTATCAACAGAGTAACCATTGTTAAATGAGTCTGCCAAAAATTGGGTAAATGAGATAAGATTAGTTAAGGTTGATCTTTTGGATATAAAACCATGCTGATGGTGAGTTATATACGGTTTAACATGATAACAAATTCTATTATATAAAATGTGTTCAAAAATTTTTGCTGGTGTTGAAATTAAAGATATAGGCCTATAATTGATGATTTCCTTGGCGTTACCAGATTTTGGTATAGGAGTTACTTTACTTATTTTCCACCTATCGGGGAAAATTTGGGTGGTTATAATCAGATTAAATATGGTGCATAGAGGAAACAATAAGCAATCAGTACATCCTTTAAATATGTAAACGGGTATACTATCTGGACCACTAGCTTTCTTCGATTTCAATTTTCTAATAGAAGTTTTACATTCAGATTCAGTAATACTATCTAATACCAATGGTTGATTTACTATCATAGGTACTTCACTGGGAATTGAGTAAGTTGGAATAGAATCATTAAAAACGCTCTTAAAGAATTGCGCAAAACCATTAGCTATATCTTTGTTATTGTCAAGTGATACTCCATTATAGGTTAAACTACACTGATTATTAGTTGATTTCTTTTTACCTTTAATATAACTCCAAAAAGACCTAGGATTATTTTTTATGGATTCTTCAGAATTCTTTATGTAAATCTTGTAAGCTTTGGTTATCATAGATTTTGATTTTCTGCGTAATTCAACAAATTTCTTCTGGTTATATTCTGACAATTTACGTCTATGTCTATAATACTCTTTATATTTAAGTAATTTTATAATATCCAATGTAAACCAAGGCGGGTACGATTTTCTCTTATTACGCTTCCTTATGGGTACATTATTACCAATAATTTTATCTAAAATTTCATAAAAGTAGTCCAATGCTACGTTGGGATTCTTAAATAATGTTAAAGGATGCCAATCAGTTTGATTAAGATTTCTATATATATTGAAAAAATCGGCATTACGGTAATCATATGTATAAATAGAACTTGACTTAACATTATGAATAGTTTTGTCATAAAAGCGGTGGACTTGAAGTAATAAGGGAGGATGATGAGCATCAGAGCTTAGAAGAGGGAAGGAGTTATGATTAACCACGACATTGTTAGACAAGTTGGTCAGTACCAAATCCAACGTTTTTCCGTTGTTATTTTTTACATTATTTATACTTTGTAATTCCAGTAAACTTAAAAATCTAAATAATGTTAAGGAAAGAGGACAACCATTTTCTAAGTCGTAATTAGAATCTACAATTTCTGGAATATTAAAATCTCCTACAATAATCAAACCACAAGAATGTATATTACATAGCTCTTCCATTCTGGTAAAAAACATATTGTAAATTTGTAATTTAGTATTAGGTGGAAAATAAACTGTAACCACTATAATGGAAGAAACATTAGTTATTATCTTAACACAAACAATCTGAATATTTTCTATAGTTATTTCAATGTTCTTGGTCCTCAGAGTACTCTTTACTGCAATTAATGCGCCACCACCTCTTCTATGTAACCGATCTTGCCTAAATACAGCATAGCGAGTATCAATAAATTCACAGTTGTTAATAACATTAGAAAGCCAAGTTTCTGTAAAAACAATTACATCATAGTTTTCATTTAGAATACTTAGATATACATCATTAAGCTTAGTATTAATACCTCTTACATTTTGATAGTATAAATTCAATTCATTATGTGATTCATTATAATCCATGACTCAACTCACCATGATTACATAATATTTTGTATATCTGTTTCAGTTTTTATTACAAAAACTTGCCTGTCATTTGGGGTCTTTCTTAAACGAATAGAACCAGAATTATCAATCCAAAGATAGGCATAGTTTTTTTCTCTTTGTAATTTCCTAGCTTGGCCGAAAATAGTTTTTCTATATGGAGTAAGGCTATGATTAATATATATTGGCTGATTATTCGTAAACCCCAGATGATTTGTATTTAAATTTCTTTTTACCTTGCGTTTTTCAATCATTTTATCCTTATCCACTCTTCTTACAAACTTTACAATTATACCCGGAGAATTATGATTGCTAGAATTCTTAAGCCTATGACATACGTCTATCATTTCCTCTTTAATTTCCAAATCAAGAGCCCTACCAACATCCATAACAGTTTGATAAACATGCCCATATGAGCTTTTTGCTCAAGTGTAGCACCCTGTCTAATCCAAGATTTTTGTAAAAATGCCCTCGGGAAGTTCCTGTACAAATGATGAGCCCCCTCAGATTGATTTGTCCACACTTACAAAAGGCACTTCTGTCAGATTGTTGTCCATAAGCTTGTTAAAAATATGCCCCTCTTGATATTTTTTTTGGATACACTTAAAACTAAGCCAAGATACACACACACACACACACACCTACACACCCACACACATCACACACACACACACACACACACACACACACACACACAAAGCACATTGTTGAACCCAACTGATATTTTTTATTAAGTATAGAGTTTTGATTTGAACCCCAAGAAATTTTATATAAATACCAAAGCCAAAAATATTCACACACATACACACACACACACACTAAATATACAAAACACACTGCTGAACCCAACTGATATTTTTTTATTAAGCATAGAATTTTGATTTGAACCCCAAGAAATTTTATATAATAAACATAACAAAATTCTAATATTTATTTTTGTTTAACAGGAACAACAAGTTCTGAGCACATAAGCAGTTTCTGAGGAATACAAGGCAGCAGCAGCAACAAGCAAATAACTTATAGAAGGCAGTGTGTATCCTATCTAATTGCATGGATAATCTTGACACAGGATTTTTTGAGAGAAGATGTATTTCAAAATACATAAAATCTAAGTCACTTGTTGATGATTTAAAGCTTAGATTCTTTGGCCTGTCCGAGTATGACCTGTTTGCTGTGCAGAATGAAACTGAAATGCAGTGGGTGCTTGCCAGTGACAGGCCATTCCAATGCCTGTATGTCAATTTTATCAGTGAGTTTGAAAAATTTATGTACAGCAGGTTCAGGAGAATTGTTGGATTGTTTGTTAATTTTTATACAGACAGGTGCTATTATGATTTAAGGTTGAAATTGCTTGACAATTATTGGTTCAACAATTGCTATGAGCATTGTTTAGAGTATAGGATGTGCATGATTGCATCTCAGAGTTCAAATTGAAGACATTATAAATCCCTGCCCATCATCAGTGCTGAAGAAATATCAGCCAGGCTCGGGTCTGTGTGCAGTAAGAGGCAAGATATTTGTTTGAAATCTGTTTTGAAGCCTGTACCTAATCACAGCACAGCTCTGTCAGAGATAGGGACAATGAGTAATATCTGTAATTAATAATTCAGTAATCATTTCTAACAAGTTTAATTTTCAATAGGCTCTTCTCATCAGTGTAACACATTTCCTGTCTTATGCAGTTCTAAATCCCTGCATAGCAGTGCTGTAGCCAGGCTCGGGTCTGTATGTAGGAAGAGGCATAGTTGAAATCTGCTTGGGTTTAATTTTTTGAAGCCTGTACCTCATCACAGCATAGCTCTGTCAGAGGATAGGGACATTGAGTATAAAATCTGTAATCAATAAGTCAGTAATCAATTCTAACAAGTTTAATTTTTAATAGGATCTTCTCATCAGTGTAACAAATTTTCTGTCCTGTTTTACATGCAGTTCCAAATCCCTGCCCCATCAGTGCTGTAGAAATATGAGCCAGGCTCGGGTCTGTATGTAGGAAGAGGCAAGACATTTGTTTGAAATCTGCTTGGGTATAATTTTCTGAAGCCTGTACCTAATCACAGCACAGCTCTGTCAGAGATAGGGACATTGAGTATAAAATCTGTAATCAATATTGTTAGTAATCAATTCTAACAAGTTTAATTCTCTTCTCATCAGTGTAACAAATTTCCTGTCTTGTTTCACATGCAAATCCCTGCTCATCAGTGCTGCAGCCAGGCTTGGGTCTGTATGCAGGAAGAGGCAAGATATTTGTTTGAAATCTGCTTGGGTATAATTTTCTGAAGCCTGTGCCCATCACAGCATAGCTCTGTCAGAGATAGGGACATTGAGTAATAATTAATAATTATTCTTGTCAGTAATCAATTCTAAGAAGTTTAATTTTTAATAGGTTCTTCTCATCAGTGTAACAAATTTCCTGTCTCATGCAGTTCCAAATCCCTACCCATCATCAGTGCTGTAGAAATATCAGCCAGGCTCGGGTCTGTATGCAGGAAGAGGCTAGACATTTGTTTGAAATCTGCTTGGGTATAATTTTCTGAAGCCTGTACCTAATCACAGCACAGCTCTGTCAGAGTGTAACAAATTTCCTGTCTTGTTTCACATGCAGTTCCAAATCCCTGCCCAGCAGTGCTGCAGCCAGGCTCGGGTCTGTATGCAGGAACAGGCATAATATTTGTGAAATCTGCTTGGGTATAATTTTCTGAAGCCTGTACCCATCACAGCACAGCTCTGTCAGAGATAGGGACATTGAGTAATATTTGTAATCAATAATTAATAATTATTCTTGTCAGTAATCAATTCTAACAAGTTTAATTTTTAATAGGCTCTTCTCCTGTCTTGTTTCACATGCAGTTCCAAATCCCTGCCCATCAGTGCTGTAGAAATATATTCCAGGCTCGGGTCTGTGTGTAAGAACAGGCAAGATATCTGCTTGGGCATAATTTCTTGAAGCCTGTACCCATCACAGCATAGCTCTGTCAGAGATAGGGACATTGAGTATGTATTATTACTGCACCTGCCCCATCTAACATGTTGCTGTGTTTCTTCAATACATTAGCCATAATCAATAAAATATTCAGAACAAACCTCTATAAGATATGACAACCTGCAACAATCTGGATGTATGAGATGTTTTATTTTCTGTATTTTTCAGGCTCTCTTGTTACAATCTTGTTTCTCTCTCCAACATTGCCATCACTATAATTCCACATTTTCTATGCTAACAACTTCAAACCTGAAAACATATCTGTAATCAATAATTAATAATTATTCTTGTCAGTAATCAATTCTAATATTTAATTTTTAATAGGTTCTTCTCATCAGTGTCCTGTCTTGTTTCACATGCAGTTCCAAATCCCTGCCCAGCAGTGCTGCAGCCAGGCTCTGGGTCTGTGTGCAGGAAGTTTGTAGTTGAAATCTGCTTGGGTATAATTTTTTGAAGCCTGTACCTCATCACAGCATAGCTCTGTCAGAGATAAGGACATTGAGTATAAAATTATTACTGCACTATATTTTAAAACCTGCCCCATCTAACATTGCTGTGTTTCTTCATAATCAATAAAATATTCAGAACAAACCTCTATAAGATATGACAACCTGCAACAATCTGGATGTATGAGATGTTTTATTTTCTGTATTTTTCAGGCTCTCTTGTTACAATCTTGTTTCTCTCTTCAACATTGCCATCACTATAATAATATCTGCCACATGTTCTATGTTAACAACTTCATAATCGATGCAAAAAAAATAAGCCTGAAAACATATCTGTAATCTAATCAATTCTAACATTCGTGTCATTCTATAGAATGAAGGGATCTGAACCAGTTAATTGATGGGGTGATGTAAACTACTCATCATTCATCCTCTTGATGAGACCACTCGTCATTGACATGACGAGTTATTGCTTGGCATGCGAAAGGTACAAATAACACAAAGGAATTAAACTACTGAAAAGACAATGGCAACTCGTTGGATTTTGTGAACCGTTGAACCTGTATCATGGCTGGGTGTAGGATAATTACCTGTCTAACTGAAGTCTCTGAGCTGAATCGAAAATAGCGAAGTCCTCTGTGAGCTTCTCTCTAAGTGTTGACCAAAGCGTGCTTCCACTATCGACCTCCTGTCTTGCTGACCTCCTCTCTCTACCAACTCAATTCCCAAAGTCCAGTCCCTTCCCAGCTTGTCTCACCTCTATATTCCCTGGCCATCGAGCTCTTCCTCGATGCCGAATCGCCGAATCGTGTTTATTATAATTGCTACCATGCAAACCGCTGACACCAAACCCAGAAGTGTTACCTGTTTCCTGAAAGCTCAGGAGGTTTGCATGGCACAACACAACGCATTGTAAACATGCCTAAGAGGCTTGAGACAGCTGAGAAAAACAAGTGAATGCCCTGGTCAACATGAAGCGTTCAGAGAGACTTAATAAAATAAACATACAATCTTAGGGATTGTTACGTTCGCGCCTCCTAGGAAAAATTTTCTCCTTTGAAAATTTAAAAGTCAAATCGCAAAGCTTGACATGACTCAGGTTCGCCAATTCCATATATTTTCTTAAAAAACCCAAATATACAAAATAAATCCACCATAACATAACTTTCTCTTATTTACAGCATCCTGAAGGAAATAAAATTTTTATTCCCTAAACTTTATAATGAATAATACCCTTAATACTAACAAATTCGTATGTTTATACGATGTAAAAAACAATAATATATACTATTATAAGACTAGAAATCACAAAAGTTCATGTCGTTAAGCGAGAAAACTCTTAATGTATCACATGTGCGTGTACGTAATGTGTATTATGTATAATTGCTCATCAACCAGCTCCTAGTCAAGAGTCTGTGATGCCTCGCCACGCGGTAACGACTCTGTGTCTCCCGCGAGGCCAACGGCTGGAGCGTCTTGCAAGATTGAACGGAATTCACAATGTTTACTTATATTGCCCCTCGATATGGACTCTTCAAATAAATAGAAAAACCTTAAAAAGGTGCACAAGTAAGTACACGTAAGTAAGCATGTAAAACATTGTCACTTCTCACTGTTTTGTCCGTGTGAAAACCTGATCATATCAAAGTGCGTATGTTTTACGAACTACGAAGCACTGCACTCCTAACATCGCCGAATATATAAACTTGCATGGCTGTGTTGCACATTCCAATGTATTATTATACAATATTTAATGCATATAGTGAGTTACACTGAAAACTGTCGCTGGTAAAAACTTAATTATAGCGTTCAATTTTCTTTTCTACGTTTAAACTGTACACTGTATACACATCTATGGCGTGGTGAATACCTTTGTAGGACTGCACACAAAATTAATAGTCTTCCAAGTGACAAAACTATGTGCTTGAATTTAAATATCAAATAAATGTTCTGCGAACAAATGTGTCGCTTTCAATATTCCATGTTGGTGAGAAGAGTAAAAAAAAATAACAATAATACCTGCATGCGACAAACATATGCATAAAATATTGTCACTAAAGCATGCTTTCTAAAATGCTCGAAAGTGCTGGAATTATGTTTTTTATTGCTTGCATGTCCGTTTATTATTCAAAGTGCAAAATTTCATCTTAAAAAAAATTATGCACTAATTGCACTGGTCAATTGACACCACTGGTGCTTGTCGCTTCCTTGTAGTATGATGTAAACTTGCATGCATATAAAACTAGTTCTTATGCATGACACAAAACTGAAAATGTATATAAGGACTATGGAAAAGTACTGTTTCCCATAATGCATGTTAAATGACCAAATAGATACACATGATAGGAGCTCGCATGTGTATGTGTAGAAACACTGTAGCACAATTCTGTAATTATTGTTTGTGACCAGAACTGCTGTTTGTAGAAAGTACGTTTGCTATACTTCTTCTTCTTCTCTGGATTGCTTGTCGTCTTGACTGCATGGGGCAATGTAAAAAATTGTGGTAAATTACCCGTAGAACTTGGGAGATAGGGAAAAATTGTTGTTCAAACTGCAAACAGTGTGGAGGGAAATTTTATCTAGCTCCATCACTAGGTGTTGTTGATAATGTATAGTCCGCTATACTGGGAAATGTATGGTTGACTACATCCTTCCTGTAAAAGGTAGTCTCCGTGTAGTAATTAGAAATGTCTGCATGTCCCCCTCAAATTGGTGGTGACGATTCTCTCCTTGAAGTAGTACTTAAAAATGTCTGCATGTCTCCCTCGTAGAATAGTAATAAGTCTTTCTGCCTGGTAATAGTAGACTGCCTGCGGATGTCCGTCATGAAAAATGCCCCTGGATGGTGTAGGCATTGCTTGTCCATGGTGCTCCGTATAGACAGGTTAGGTTAAAAGGAAAAATTATGACAAAGAAAGGAAATTGCAATAGGATGGGGATATATAATTCAAGTATGCATGTACACAAAACCAACTTATTTCCACTGCCTTTTCTTTACAATTAAATTAAATTGTCTCATCAAAATAAAATAAATTAAATAAATAAATAAAATAATTGCCATAACTCTTTGAAAATAAATAAGGAAAATTTAAATAAAATATCCAACCGTAATTAAAATATTAATGTCCATGATTAATGTGTTGCCTTAACCTATTAATTATTACTGCGCTGCTCTGAATTAATCTGTTTCGCAAGCTGATGATGCTTATAAAAATAATATCCTAGGGTTGCGGTTAATAACACATTCCAAATAACAAAAACTAATATAGACATGGGCAAAGGGTTTAAAACTAATTCTTTAAATGAAATGTTCTTACTAATTGATTGATTAAGTTGTTTTAAAGCAAGTTCAAGCGAAGTCCATTGGGGAATAGTGAAATCAGATAAATTCTTGGGAATATTAAGTAGTAACTCAATTTCCTGCATTTTGACTTGTTCGAAAGCTAAAATTCTTGTATGTAAAATTTGTTGATCCACAATAATTTGCGAAAAATCCTGATAATTAAAAAATAAAGATTCCCCTGCGTTAAGCTGAATTGATCTGTGCGTATTCAAATTATTATTCAAATTCTGAATCACAATAAATTGACCTGAACCTGATATTAAAATACCATTGCGTGTTCTAATAAACTGAAATAATTTATTGTCAGTAATAGATTTCACTTCAAAATTACAAAATGTAAAATTAATAAACAAAGATAAGTGTTGCAAGCATGTTCTAAATGCTACTTCTGAGTTTCGTTGAAACTCCAGGTGGTAACAAAATATAGCATTAGGGAATTAAAAAGGTGAAATTCAAATTTTAAACACAATAAAATTAATGAAAAACTTTCTCAATTTCAAATTTCCTTTAAACAAAAGAAATGTATCCACTCAAAACTTCTTGAGTCCGCCGTATACCTCAAATCACTTGGTCGTGTAAACAGACCCGCCGCGGAAAAAATATACTTGACCCATATAAGAATAGTGTGTCAATTCCTTAGGTATGTTTAAACAAAATAGATAGAGAATAGTTATGCAATATATTAAAATATAAATACAAATTAATAGTATTACCTACTGTACTAACATTAACATGAAGTTAATCAGTAAGAAGTAATGAATTTATTGCTGCATTGTCGAATAAGGTGCAAATTGGGTAAGTGAGCTAAATTTCCTAATAATAATTATTAATAATAATAATAAATTCTCAAGTTATAACATTTGTGGTAAACCACTCTGTTTAAATTTGGACAGGCTAACGATGCCATGGCGACTTTTGCTGCACATGCCTGTGCTAATCACCGAGGCTTAGCCTGGGCATGTTGCTGACAAATTTTGATTACTCTAAGTGCATAAAGTGCTAAAATTGCCCTTTTGTAAAATTTCCCTGATATTTTTATCAAAATTTCGTTTGACTTTATCCTGATTTAAACCAAATATACGTAGATTTCCCAAAAACTTACTTACTATAAATATCTCTTATGAAAAACGGGAAAATTTTGCAAGAAAAACGCAAAAAAAAATCGTCTTGTTGTTCCTTTGAAAATTATAGGTTGTGATTAGTCGGAAGTGCATAAATGCGACGTTTTATGGCAAAAGTTATTTATGTAACAAAAATTATCCCTAACATAGTTTACATGAAGTTCTATCGTAAAAATCAAATTCTGATGGCTATATGCGTAACTAAACTGATCCCCTAAAATTTTAATGGATGAACGCCACTGATGCGAAAAAATATGCAAAGCCTATGGTAAGTGTTTTCTGACTTCCAGCGTGTTCAAAGTACTCGGGAGAGCTTCAGTGCGGAGAAAGGAATTTGCTGAAACCAGACAATCTAAATTGTGCAAAGTTGCATTAGTGGTCGCTGGACGCAACTAAAAATTTCTCTATGGCGACAACGAGAGCTCTGGCAAGTTCGCTGCCGTGATCGGCGACTTCGGGTACGTTCGGGTTCCGTTCGGGATAGCGAACGAAAAATCGTTGCTTTGGGCAACAAGCAAAGGTGCGGAGGAAGAAAATGCAACGCCATGATTCGCTGATCACCAGCATGACGCGTTAAAGTTTACAAAACTTTAACTTACTACGAACAAAGTCTAGTAAGCGCTGCGGGAGTTCGAAATAAAGTCAAGGTCTTTAAAATGACGTAATAAATGGGATGGAAAGAGAGAAAACTTCGTTGTGCTTGCGACGGCGTGTTTACTAGAACACTTCCGCGCTCGTAATAACAACAGTAATTGGGAAGCTGTTAGCAAACTAAATGACTAATAAACCTTGCATAAGGTACAATCAAACGTAAAAAATGAATTATACTTAAAATTTAAATCGTAATGAATATAAAAATTCTAGGCGAACGTGAAGTCGTAAAAAATATGGTCTGTAAACGATACAACAGGTTCGAGAACCTGAGAATTTGGCTTACTTTCTGCTTTTAAAGTAACACTTGAAACTTTCTCGGCTTTTACTGGTGACTGATTCGCAAATAACTCTTTAACTTTTACAGCTGGCTGAACACAGGATGAAATAGGCAATTCACTTTCCATTTTGCAACTGCTTTGAACCAAATTAGGATCCTTGCTTACGACAAATTTCTGAACTCTATCTTTAACGGATAAAATATTCTTCGGCAAATCTATACTGTCGTCTTTAGTGACTAAACTATTTCTGGATACGTCTTGAACTTCTTGTTGTACCCTGGGTTGAATAATAAGGGACTGAGGCAGTGGAGGCGGCAGTGGCGGATTTATTGTTTTCAATGGTACCACTTCAACAATCGGTGCAACATCGTCGTAAATCTGGTCAATGGACGGTGAATCATTAAGTTTGCTTAACGGTAATTCGTTGGTACACTCATGGTCATAAATAATAGATTTCTTGCGTTGATATTGAAAATAACAGATTATGAAAATTATAAAAATACTAATAATAAATGTTGTTAATAATAAAATTGTAATTATATTATAAGGATAGTCAAAGGACTTGTTCAACAGATAAATAAAATTAGAAGCTTTTACGTGTGGAAGTAATCCGTTTAAAATAACTAAAATCGCAATGATTTTCATGTTGCTTAGGCAATCAAAACAAACAGTTCTTCAAAACTAACACGTACTTTAAGCCTGCCTAGTTTAATTAGTAAATAGTTTAACTCAACTTTTAATTATTTCTGACTCTAGGCTCAATTTATCTGCGTAATTTATTTATTCTCTAAATTTATTAGCACTGTTTAACTTATCTTATTCTGAATTTTACTGCAAACTTCTCTTATCTACTTTCAGGTGTTATTTCTATTCTTAAATACTTAACATCAATTTAACCATACTGAGGTACAAGGTAAGGAAAAATTGAGACTAATTTACTCCTGACTACCTGAAATAAAATAATAATTATTATTTATGCGATCTTTAAATGCATTAAAATACTAACATCACTAAAACTTGAAGAATCTTTAATTCTCTCTACTCATTCTAAAATATGCTTAGCATATTATTGTGGCAAAGCTTTAAACTAAAACCGTTGTGGTTTAATCATAATCATTCTGCGATGGCAGAATGGATTTCCAGGATTATC
Source organism: Lepisma saccharinum (assembly GCF_977018435.1). Classification (NCBI taxonomy): domain Eukaryota; kingdom Metazoa; phylum Arthropoda; class Insecta; order Zygentoma; family Lepismatidae; genus Lepisma; species Lepisma saccharinum. The sequence goes on along the minus strand of NC_139243.1, from coordinate 32,582,436 downwards.
GGTTGCAATCCAATATCCGAAGGAAAAAAAAATCTTGACGTCGACGTCTACATATTCATATAATATAAATATTCTCATAACTGGCGCTTAAAATAAACTTTGCTTAATATAATCATATACCTTCTTCTGAAGAGTAACTATAAAATTCTAGTGATGTATTCGCTGAGCTAGTATTATTACATACTGCAAAAACTTTTGTGCCTAAAGCACATTATTAAATAATAAGTCTGCTTTTAATCTTTAATATTATTAGTGCTATTCTATAATAAATTATTATTATTATTATGTCATGCAAGTGAAATTAAAATGTTAAACCTGTTACTTATATGACTTTTCAATTTTAGTGACCATTATCCGTGCGTGAGTCCGCGTTGTCCTCTTGATGATCTTCATCTTCACCTGCCAAATTCTCTTCGCCTTCACCGTCATCAGGCGCATAATATTTTTTAAGTCTCTGGACGGCAATAGAGTCCACTACTGTCTTTCCGCGCTTCTTTTGGAATTCCACCAGGTATGTATTCGGATTCTCTTCTCGAATAACTGTGGCTGGGCCTTTATAAATACCTGAAAAGCACCGTGCGGTTCCAATTTTCTGGGTGCTGTCAAAAATTAATACTTGATCGCCTGGTTGAAACTTGATCTGTTTCCTCTTCTGATCGTAATATTTCTTCACTTCAACATGTCGTTTTGCTAAGTTATCCGTAGCATTGGTTCTTGCTTTCTCCAATACTCGGAACCGTACATCATTCTCCACATTTTCACAGCTAGGTGTGTGCAATGCAAGCTCCCAGGGCAAAGTAGGTTGGAATCCATGTACTAAAAAGAATGGGCTATACCGCAAATTCTGATTCCTGGTAGTGTTATAACTAAATACACTTGGCTGTAAATATTGGACCCAATCAGTGTGTTTTGAGTTGACATAACACTTCATTATACTCTGCAGTACGCCGTGGTTGCGTTCAGAAAGACCTATAGAGTTATGAAGACCGACTGGTGAAAACTTGATGTTGATTCCCAATTTATTGCCAAGTTCCTGGAAAAGCTTAGATTTAAATGCTGATCCGCGATCCGTGTAAATATCCTGTGGGACTCCGTAGCGTAACACTATCTCTTCATACACAAATTCTGCTGCTGTACTGGTCGTGCAATCTGCAACTGATTTGGCTATTAAATAGCGCGTCCCAAAATCTGTGGCAGCGATTATGTATCGATGACGAAGATTGGATGAAGGAGGATATGGACCTGAAAAGTCCAGACAAATCCGCTGGAATGGCTTCTGTGCGGGAAAAGTGCACAGTTCCCCTGCTGGTAAACCTGGACGGCGTTTATTCTGCTGGCATGTTATACATTCCCTAATTTTCCTCTGTATAAATAACTTCATATTTGGAAAATAAATTCTTGGTAAGGCCACATTGTAACACTTGGTAAAACCAAGATGAGAACCTCCTATGGGTGAAGCATGGAGTATCTCAATGACAGAATCACGTAACGTCATTGGAATGCACAATAATTTCTTGGTAGTAGCTCCTAATTTCTGCTGTCTATACAATAATCCATCTTCCAACACATGATGATAAACCTGCCTCTGAATGCATAGAGGTAATGTTCCATCGTCCCTGTCTGGGTCCTCCAAAACTTTAATAATTGGGCCAAAAAATGAATCCTGTCTCTGATGTTCCGCGACATCTGTGGTTGCATCAAATAAAGTAAGTGTCCTGGGTTCGGGAATGTCCTCTTCAGTGTTGCCATCCTCTACGTTTTCTCCACATTCTCTGCTGAGGGGATCGGCGATATTCTCCGTAGTTTTAACATGGATCGGTGTAAATGAAAAATCCTCCAAAAGGTTGCTCCATCGAAGAAGCTTTGAGCTCAAATTACGGGATGTCCTAATGTACGTAATTGCTTTGTTGTCTGTGTATAAATCAAAATGGCGGCCAACAAGATAAAATCTAAATGATTTGAAAGCATATAAAATTGCTGTTAATTCTTGCTCAATAACACTCAATCTTTTTTCAGTGTCGGTCAACGTTCTACTGCAGTACGCACATGGCAAGTACTCTCCTTCTGCATTGGGCTGCATTAATACGCCACTGACCGCATGAGATGAAGCATCGGTGAAAACCTTGGTGTTCTTCGCTGGATCGTATGGTAACAAAACAGGTGCAGTAATTAGAGCTTCCTTTAATTTCTCAAATGCTGATTGTTGTTCAGGACCCCATGTAAATTTCTTGCCCTTACGAATTAAACCCTGTAATGGTGATGCGATATCAGAAAAATTCTTGACATATTTCCTCACGTAGCTGCAAAGACCTAAAAACATTTTAACCTTCTTCGTTGTGGTGGGAACCTTATAATTCTTAATGGATGACAGTATTCTATCACTTATACGATAGCCATATTTGCCCACATTGTGGCCCAAGGCAATTGTCTCATAATATCCAAATGAACATTTAGGTACAGCCAAATTCAATCCGGCAGATCGTAAACATTGAAACATTTTCTCTAAATTGACCAACATATCCTTAAATGTATTGGCAAAAACAAACATGTCATCGATATAAAAGGCGAAATTATTGTCGTTCATCCCCGCTGTAGCGAGCTGAACACATCGGGTCATTGCCGCAGGAGAAGTCACATGTCCCATGGGTGTAAAGTTCATCGCAAATTGTCCCCTGGCTGGTATAGTAAAGGCAGTGTACTTTTTCGATTGTTCTTCTAATGGTATTTGAAAAAATCCTTGTTTCAAGTCAGCACTACAGTAGTAGCTCTTAACGGCCATATTGTGCAATATCTCTGAGATATTTCCTATAGAAACTGCATCGAAAACGGACCTGGCATTCAGCAATCGAAAATCTTGCACCATGCGATAAGCTCCTGATTTCTTCTTGACAAGAAAAACTGGTGAATTGTACGGTGATGTTGTAGGACTGATGACCCCTGCTTCTAGCAAGTTGTCAATTTGCTGGTTAATTTCCTTACGCAGGTGAACTGGAATAGGGTAAGCTGGGACGTGAAATTCCGAATCGTCCTTTAACTTTATACGATGCGTATAGTTAGTGGCACAACCAATGTCTTGCTCAGACCAAGAAAATACATCTACATATTGCTCTAATAATTGTCTAAGTTGCAATTTCTGATCGGGTTCTAATGCTGGATTTATGTCAAATTTAGTAATGTCGTGCACTGGTTTTGTCATGGTGCCAGTCTCCTTGGTCACCATAACGTTAGGTCCTTCGTCGTCTGCAATATGACGCGAAGCTGGTACTGGATTTTGCCATGCCTCTGCGGTACCTAAGCGTGCCCCTTTCCTAATTTTAATTTTGTACGAATTTGGATTAGTAATCCAAATTAAAAATGACTCCGGATTTACAATGGCTCGAGGCACCATTAAGCCTGTGTCCATTTGAAACTGTAAATCTGGTTCCAAATAAGTTAAGTTTTGATTACTAGAATTTGTCAATTTGACAGGAATACACAAATGAGATCTAGGCTTGATTCTAATTTGTCTGGAAGTTACAAATTCCGGCACATATAAATCCCTGATCAGACTAGCAACTTTTATGGAAACGTCAAAGGTCTTTCGGTGTTCCGTCCTTAACTGGTTTCGCGGAGGAGTACCAAATCTCCTCAATGTGAGTCGATTTTGATCAAAATCCAAATTTGCTTTATGAGCTCTTAAAAAATCGTTTCCCAGGATTGTCCCATGTTCAAAATTTGGAATCATCCGAAAAGGATGGGTAAAATTGCGGCCGTTTATTGCAAAAGTTAATAGGACAATCTCTTTAATTTCAATTTGTTCTTTTGCTACTCCCCTTATGGCCGTATGAATTTTAAATCGTTTGGCGGTTGAAGGAATGCCTCGATCACTGGTGACGGATACTTGGCTTCCGGAATCCACGAGAAACCTCTGACGTTGTCCCCCTAATACTGTGTTAATATAAATTAATTCCTCATAGGGGAAAGTAGAGACTGATATCTGTTTGCCAACGAAATCTGCGCATACGTCTCTTCTATGGGCAGTCATTGTTCGTTTAAAGCCTCCGTGTTCTGAAAACAAGTGGCTGCTGTGTGATTAGGGTAATTACAAATTGAGCAGCGTGGTCTCCCCCGTTGCTCTTCCCTGTTTCCCTGGTCTCGCCCTGCTGAAGACGAGGAACCCCGCGAGTTCTGTCCGCGGAAGTTTCCACGTCCTCGCCATTGTTGGGTATTGCCGTATCGCCTATTGCGATCTGTGTTGTTACTATTATTATTATGTCCATTCCTGTACCCCCTATTGAATTGTCGTCTATTATTATTACCCCGATAGGAGCCTCTATAATTATTACTGGACCGATAATTATCCTTATTATAATGTTCTCTAAATTGTTTTGGAGTAGATGAGTCGGTGCCAGGGTTCTGGTTTTGGTCCTCCATGCTATCCAATCTCAAAGTGAGACTGGCTAATCTCGCTTCCAGACCAGTTTCCTGAGCCTGGACTTGAGCTTTGGTATTGTGAGGATTGTTAAATAACTTTAGTTGCTCAACCTCCTTTTGCAACGCTTTGAATTTTGCCTCAATGTCTGAAGTGGGTCGCGCTTGCGCTGACTCAGCAGTAACCAGATTGTTACTCTGCAGTAAAATCTGCTGCTGTTGCGAAAGTGCTGATGGATTATGCAAAGGAGAGAATAAACTCTCTCTTTGATCTTCGTACCTCAATTCCTTCAGCTTGCGCTGTCTCATCAAAAATTGGAGTTTCTCAAAGGATTTTAAATCTTTAAGCAACCCATGCACGGACTCATACTCTTTATGGTGGATATCTTTCATGTAATCCACCTGTAAACCCAATATGATCTGTTTGATCTGTTGTTGAATACTCATTTTAGGGTCTGCCTTGAGTAGAAGTAGTTGTTTGTCCCGAACATAATTCGTAACTGGCTCAGTTTCTTTGTGTAATCTATATCGAATTTGCTCCTCGATCTGGAGTTGATCCAAGGACCCTGTAAATTCGTCTTTAAATTTCTTCTGTATTTCCTCGTAAGTAACTTCCTGATGTTCTGTACCATCTTTCCAGGTCTGGTACCATCGTAATGCTGGCCCGGCCAGAAGGGCTGGAAATAATTCCTGTTTACGGGCATTATTCCATCCATTTAATATGGCAAGGCTATCCACCTTATCTAAAAATTTTGAAACGTCCTCCCCGGCTATCCCCTGAAATGGGATACCCTCTAAAATAGTTGGGGGAACAAACTGCGACTGAGCCATTGTTGCGAATTGTGTTTGGTCTAAATCTCTAATTTCCTGATCCTGTTGCTCTAATTGTGGTGCATATTTCTGTTTTTCCAATAATTCTCGCTGAAGGCGTCTAGTTAAGATTGGGCTACGTTTAAACTTGGGGGTGGAACTTGCAGCTGGGCCGCTGACATCTAAATGAAAACTTGTAGTCCCTCGTGCTATATCTAATAATTGATCTAAAGTTTCGTCGAGTTCATCAGCAAGGTGAAAGCTCGACATCTATCATGGCACAAATAAATTCTTCTCCCCCCATAAATGCAAAAGCTTTAAGCCCTATGTATTTTCAAAATAAAATATGGCAAGAACATACTAACGAAACTAAATAAATGAGCAAAATTTTGGGATGGGATAGAATTTAAACTGGTTAAAAATTTCTTTTCATTTCTAAAAAAAAATGAAAAGACCCGCAAATCTCCACCACGTGTCATTCTATAGAATGAAGGGATCTGAACCAGTTAATTGATGGGGTGATGTAAACTACTCATCATTCATCCTCTTGATGAGACCACTCGTCATTGACATGACGAGTTATTGCTTGGCATGCGAAAGGTACAAATAACACAAAGGAATTAAACTACTGAAAAGACAATGGCAACTCGTTGGATTTTGTGAACCGTTGAACCTGTATCATGGCTGGGTGTAGGATAATTACCTGTCTAACTGAAGTCTCTGAGCTGAATCGAAAATAGCGAAGTCCTCTGTGAGCTTCTCTCTAAGTGTTGACCAAAGCGTGCTTCCACTATCGACCTCCTGTCTTGCTGACCTCCTCTCTCTACCAACTCAATTCCCAAAGTCCAGTCCCTTCCCAGCTTGTCTCACCTCTATATTCCCTGGCCATCGAGCTCTTCCTCGATGCCGAATCGCCGAATCGTGTTTATTATAATTGCTACCATGCAAACCGCTGACACCAAACCCAGAAGTGTTACCTGTTTCCTGAAAGCTCAGGAGGTTTGCATGGCACAACACAACGCATTGTAAACATGCCTAAGAGGCTTGAGACAGCTGAGAAAAACAAGTGAATGCCCTGGTCAACATGAAGCGTTCAGAGAGACTTAATAAAATAAACATACAATCTTAGGGATTGTTACGCATTTAATTTTCAATAGGCTCTTCTCCTGTCTTGTTTTACATACAGTTCCATCCCTGCTCATCAGTGCTGTAGAAATATCAGCCAGGCTCGGGGGTCTGTGTGTAGGAACAGGAAAGATATTTGTTTGAAATCTGCTTGGGTATAATTTTCTGAAGCCTGTACCTAATAACAGAATCACAGCATAGCTCTGTCAGAGATAAGAACATTGAGTAATATCTGTAATCAACAATTAATAATTATTCTTGTCAGTAATCAATTCCAACAAGTTTAATTTTTTATAAGCTCTTCCTGTCTTGTTTCACATGCAGTTCCATCCCTGCCCATCAGTGCTGTAGAAATATCAGCCAGGCTCGGGTCTGTGTGCAGGAAGAGGCATGATACCTGCAGTGGTACATACAATTTTGAAATCTGCTTGGGTATAATTTTCTGAAGCCTGTACCTCATCACAGCACAGCTCTGTCAGAGATATGGACATTGAGTATAAACTTAATTGAAAACATATCTGTAATCAATAAGTCACTAACAAGTTTAATTCTTAATAGGCTCTTCTCTGTGTTGTTTCACATGCAGTTCCATCCCTGCCCATCAGTGCTGTAGAAATATCAGCCAGGCTCGGGGGGTCTGTATGCAGGAACAGGCATAGTTGAAATCTGCTTGGGTATAATTTTCTGAAGCCTGTACCTAATAATAACATCACAGCACAGCTCTGTCAGAGACAGGGACATTGAGTACAAACTTTACTGTGAAAACATAACTGTAATCAATAATCATTATTCTTGTCAGTAATCAATTCCTTCTCATCAGTGTAACAAATTTCCTGTCTTGTTTCACATGCAGTTCCATCCCTGCCCATCAGTGCTGTAGAAATATCAGCCAGGCTCGGGGGGTCTGTATGCAGGAACAGGCATAGTTGAAATCTGCTTGGGTATAATTTTCTGAAGCCCGTACCTAATAATAACATCACAGCACAGCTCTGTCAGAGACAGGGACATTGAGTATAAACCTCTATAAGATATGACAACCTGCAACAATCTGGATGTATGAGATGTTTTATTGTTTTTATGTTTCTGTATTTTTCAGGTTCTCTCTTGTTACAATCTCATTGCCCTGCCACATGTTCTATCATTATATGCTCTAACAACTTATCTGTAATCAATAATAATTTTTCTTGTCAGTAGCTCTTCTCATCAGTGTAACAAATTTCCTGTCTTGTTTTGCATGCAGTTCCAAATCCCTACCCATCAGTGCTCAGCCAGACTCGGGTCTGTATGTAGGAAGAGGCAAGATATTTGTTTGAAATCTGCTCTGAAGCCTGTACCTAATAACACCATCACAGCATAACTCTGTCAGAGATAGGGACATTGAGTATAAATTTAATTGAAAATATATCTGTAATCAATAAGTCAGTAATCAATTCTAACAAGTTTAATTTTCTTCTCATCAGTGTAACAAATTTTCTTCTTGTTTTACATGCAGTTCCAAATCCCTTCACATCAGTGCTCATCTCATCAGTAAAACATCTCATACATCCAGATTGTTGCAGGTTGTCATATCTTATAGAGGTTTGTTCTGAATATTTTATTGATTATGAAGAAACATGGAAACAGATGGGGCAGGTTTTAAAATATAGTGCAGTAATAATTTTATACTCAATGTCCCTATCTCTGACAGAGCTATGCTGTGATGAGTTACAGGCTTCAAAAAATTATACCCAAGCAGATTTCAACTACAAACTTCCTGCACACAGACCCAGAGCCTGGCTGCAGCACTGCTGGGCAGGGATTTGGAACTGCATGTGAAACAAGACAGGACACTGATGAGAAGAACCTATTAATAATTAAATATTAGAATTGATTACTGACAAGAATAATTATTAATTATTGATTACAGATATGTTTTCAGGTTTGAAGTTGTTAGCATAGAACATGTGGAATTATAGTGATGGCAATGTTGGAGAGAGAAACAAGATTGTAACAAGAGAGCCTGAAAAATACAGAAAATAAAACATCTCATACATCCAGATTGTTGCAGTTTGTCATATCTTATAGAGGTTTGTTCTGAATATTTTATTGATTATGACTAATGTATTGAAGAAACACAGCAACATGTTAGATGGGGCAGGTGCAGTAATAATACATACTCAATGTCCCTATCTCTGACAGAGCTATGCTGTGATGGGTACAGGCTTCAAAAAATTATGCCCAAGCAGATATCTTGCCTGTTCTTACACACAGACCCGAGCCTGGAAGATATTTCTACAGCACTGATGGGCAGGGATTTGGAACTGCATGTGAAACAAAACAGGAGAAGAGCCTATTAAAAATTAAACTTGTTAGAATTGATTACTGACAAGAATAATTATTAATTATTGATTACAGATATTACTCAATGTCCCTATCTCTGACAGAGCTGTGCTGTGATGGGTACAGGCTTCAGAAAATTATACCCAAGCAGATTTCAAACAAATGTCTAGCCTCTTCCTGCATACAGACCCGAGCCTGGCTGATATTTCTACAGCACTGATGATGGGTAGGGATTTGGACTGATGGACAGGGAATTTGTTACACTGATGAGAAGAACCTATTAAAAATTAAACTTCTTAGAATTGATTACTGACAAGAATAATTATCAATTATTACTCAATGTCCCTATCTCTGACAGAGCTATGCTGTGATGGGTACAGGCTTCAGAAAATTATACCCAAGCAGATTTCAAACAAATATCTTGCCTCTTCCTGCATACAGACCCAAGCCTGGCTGCAGTACTGATGAGCAGGGATTTGCATGTGAAACAAGACAGGAAATTTGTTACACTGATGAGAAGAGAATTAAACTTGTTAGAATTGATTACTAACAATATTGATTACAGATTTTATACTCAATGTCCCTATCTCTGACAGAGCTGTGCTGTGATTAGGTACAGGCTTCAGAAAATTATACCCAAGCAGATTTCAAACAAATGTCTTGCCTCTTCCTACATACAGACCCGAGCCTGGCTCATATTTCTACAGCACTGATGGGGCAGGGATTTGGAACTGCATGTGAAACAGGACAGGAAATTTGTTACACTGATGAGAAGATCCTATTAAAAATTAAACTTGTTATAATTGATTACTGACTTATTGATTACAGATTTTATACTCAATGTCCCTATCCTCTGACAGAGCTATGCTGTGATGAGGTACAGGCTTCAAAAAATTAAACCCAAGCAGATTTCAACTATGCCTCTTCCTACATACAGACCCGAGCCTGGCTACAGCACTGCTATGCAGGGATTTAGAACTGCATAAGACAGGAAATGTGTTACACTGATGAGAAGAGCCTATTGAAAATTAAACTTGTTAGAAATGATTACTGAATTATTAATTACAGATATTACTCATTGTCCCTATCTCTGACAGAGCTGTGCTGTGATTAGGTACAGGCTTCAAAACAGATTTCAAACAAATGTCTTGGCTCTTCCTGCATACAGACCCGAGCCTGGCTGATATTTCTACAGCACTGATGGGGCAGGGATTTGGAACTGCATAAGACAGGAAATGTGTTACACTGATGAGAAGAGAATTAAATTACACTTGCAGCAAATATTTATTTACCTTGATTGCTGTCTCTGCTGAAATAATCAGGGCTGCCTGCTGCGGATTGATTCCCAAATGCCAGATTCCTGTGCCTGAAATCACACTGAGAGGCTGGACAAAACTCTCCCACAGTTGCATATGTTATGCAAATTATTCTGCCCCAGTGCCTCAACAATACAATCATAAGTGCAATCTCTAAATTTTTGCCTTATAAAATACATGACAAGCTCATTCAAATATATATAGTTGGAATTTGATACAAACTCTGGATTGAAATCTTCACCACTGTACAAATTCCCATTATGAGTTGTAACAAATTCAATCTTCTTATATTTAGATATCTTGTTAATAATTTTATTTGAATATTTATAATGTCTCCGATTTAAACTCTGAGATGCAATCATGGGCATCCTATACTCAAAACAATGCTCATAGCAATTGTTGAACCAATAATTGTCAAACAATTTCAACCTTAAATTATAATGGAACCTGTCTGTATAAAAATTAACAAACAATTAAACAATTCTCCTGAACCTGCTGTACATAAATTTTTCAAACTCACTGATAAAGTTGAGATACAGGCATTGGAATGGCCTGTCACTGGCAAGCACCCACTGCATTTCAGTTTCATTCTGCACAGCAAACAGGTCATACTCGGACAGGCCAAAGAATCTAAGCTTTAAATCATCAACAAGTGACTTAGATTTTATGTATTTTGAAATACATCTTCTCTCAAAAAATCCTGTGTCAAGATTATCCATGCAATTAGATAGAATACACACTGCCTTCTATAAGTTAATTGCTTGTTGCTGCTGCTGCCTTGTATTCCTCAGAAACTGCTTATGTGCTCAAAACTTGTTGTACCTGTTAAACAAAAATAAATATTAGAATTTTGTTATGTTTATTATATAAAATTTCTTGGGGTTCAAATCAAAATTCTATGCTTAATAAAAAAAATATCAGTTGGGTTCAGCAGTGTGTTTTGTATATTTAGTGTGTGTGTGTGTGTGTATGTGTGTGAATATTTTTGGCTTTGGTATTTATATAAAATTTCTTGGGGTTCAAATCAAAACTCTATACTTAATAAAAAATATCAGTTGGGTTCAACAATGTGCTTTGTGTGTGTGTGTGTGTGTGTGTGATGTGTGTGGGTGTGTAGGTGTGTGTGTGTGTGTGTATCTTGGCTTAGTTTTAAGTGTATCCAAAAAAAATATCAAGAGGGGCATATTTTTAACAAGCTTATGGACAACAATCTGACAGAAGTGCCTTTTGTAAGTGTGGACAAATCAATCTGAGGGGGCTCATCATTTGTACAGGAACTTCCCGAGGGCATTTTTACAAAAATCTTGGATTAGACAGGGTGCTACACTTGAGCAAAAAGCTCATATGGGCATGTTGAGCAAGTTTTAAGTGTAGCCAAATCTGCCTGAGGGGGGGTTCATCATTTGTTGAGTTTATAGTATATACTTTTATACTACTCAATCTGAAAGCTCCGAGCTTGAGTTGTTCTTTCCTTCGCGACTACAGGTGCCCTGGACAGAGCTGCGAATGAAGTGAGGAACAGACCTTTAACCAAGAGCGTGTTAATTTCGTACTGTGTGAAAGAGTGTGGTTCTTGGTTACTTGCCGTGCTACTTCTTTGTGTAATTGCAGTGTGTGTTGTGTGTAAGTGATGCGATTGAAATGCCAGCCGCAAAATTCACGTTAGAACAAAGAATTGTTATGTATGACACGTGAAAACAGACTCGTGTCGAGTCAATATAAGTATCTGCATGCTAAAGATATGTCCATAAAAATAAGCGGGACGTTCCTGGTCGAAAATGTCGGCATCTCCGCTAGCGCCGCCCGATACACTCCTCTCGATCTTTCGGCCTCGCAAGGAACTGGACGCACGGTATTTCTTTTTGCTGGTGTACGTTTTCTTATATATTTTTACATACCCTTTTTCCTCTGCTTGTGTTCCCCCTTTCTTTCTCTTTCTCTCTCTCTCTCTCTCTCTCTCTCACGCATACGTGCCCGCTTAATACTTCCGTCAATTCTTCTAATCAAATTTCTCATCTGTATTCTCCCTATCCGCTCCACTCAAGAAAAAGGTGGCGAGGGAGATCGATACCATCACCTATTGAAGAAACACTTGGCAGGTAGAGTCAGATTATTTTCATAACAACTCTAGTTGACCGCGCGAGTCCAGTTAGTGAGCCTACCAACAGTCCAGAGCGCTAGCAACAGGGATAGCGATAGGTGCTGGGTAGAGATGACACCAGCGGCTCGTTTGTTGATTGGCTGCTCCGGGTCTTATGACTCGCTCCAAAGCTGCCAATGCAAAACAGCCAGAGATGTTACGAAAGTAATCTCACTCTACTGTCCCTCAAAGATCTGTTGCTGCTCTATTACTTCTACCGTCTTTCCTATGTCAGTCTTGATATAATTTCCCTATTTAATACTCATTTAAGTCCCTCTTTCTTTCATTGTATCTGCCTGTCCGTGATATCTACTGTTCACTGTGTACTTCGCTTTGTATAGTGGATACATTGTCTTGTCCTCTTAAGTTATTAAGGAATTTTTCACATCCTACTTTATTAGGTAAACGTAGCAAATAACAGCAGGCTGTACTGTTTAATTCATGCGAAAATTATGAATTATGAATTTGTCAATGGAAGAGGCAGCGTAAGATATTTGGCTACAAGAAGTAGTGAAACTAGCGCCGCCCCTACGAGTGGGTCAAGGCTTCGCCCTACATGGAGGGAAGCCACCTAGCAGAAAAAAAATATTTGAAATGTAATTGTAGCATAAACGGCATCAGGGGCGTCGAAACCGGATGGGCCAGGGAGGCCGGCCCCCCTAGGAGGGGCCAATTGTATTACTTTCAACATTGTTTTCAAACAAAATTTAAATGTATGACTAGAATTTCATAAAGTAATTGAGGATTTTGTGAGACTCTTATTTCCTCAGATTTCTACTTCGAATTATTTCATTTATTTATAATTATAAAAACTTTCACACACAGGAATTTTGCATACAAACAGGCGTTAAATTACTCAGGATTCTGGGCATACCAACTCAATATGGAGGATTGTACCCATTTGAGGCAGGGGCTCCGGATACGAATCCCAACCTGTATATGGGTGCTCTTTATGAGTGTCCCTTCATCAATTCGATAATTTAATCACTCATCCCCAACGTCGCGATTAGTCAAAAATGGAAGAAAAGCAACTCTAAATAACAAAAATCAAATCAAAATTAAATTAAATTCCAATAGAAGAAGGGAAGTGGCCGATTCTGGAACATTTATTTTTTATTTATTTATTTTACTCTGTTTTCATGATAATCTCCAAAGAGGAAAATATAAAAAAAATACCATTTTTATACTGTGAAAAATAATTATTTTTTTAATAAAGGCCAAAACACCTGAAATTTACCATTTTTTTATAGTGTGAAAAATAATTATGCTTTTTAATAAACGCCCAAGATCACAATTTCTATAGTCGATAGGGCAAAGAAATTTGCTTTTTGAAGCAAAATCACCATATTTCAAGCAAGCATTTACAATTATCATATTTTAAAAAGAAAATAGATGTGTACAGTACTTGCTGTTCAGTACAGCGTAGTGCAGTGAAAGTGCGTATATATATTTAAGTATATATATATATATATATATATATATATATATATATATATATATATATATATATATAGATATATACACATATATATATATATATTATTCAAAGTGTATCTACAATTGAAAATGTAGATACTGATAAAAAGTTATTACCAGTGGCAGTATATATAATTATTTCTTTCAAATATATATATATTCTGAAATCAAGTACGTCTGAAAAATGTACATGTCTGTAATTTTTAAAGAAAAGCAAAATGCTATATTTATAAAAATATATAGGCACCTCAAAGTTTATAATGCTAATAACATATACAATTTATATTTTTTTATTGAGTATAAATTATTTTAACATTTTTGAAAAAGAATATATAAAACTAAACATTTTTTAAAAAACAAAATTAAATATATAAAAACCAAAGAAATTTTCATTTTTTAATTTTTTTAAAAATATATAAAAATTGACATTTTTTAAAAATATATATATAATTATATATATACAAATTATATAAAAAGATAAAATAAATAAAATGAATAATAACCAAAAACAAGAAATTTTGTGTACAAAAATATATACCACATCAGACATAAATAACGAAGATTCAGCTATTCCAAATTTTCTAGCAAAATTAAAGCCAAGAATTATAAATGCAATTAAAAATAAACTTAAAATAAGTTTTCTCAAAATATATTTTATTTTATAATCAAATTTTAGAAATTCTAAAAATGAAGAAAAAGAATGTACACACCGTACCAATGTATTATTTCAATATCATAATGATATTCAATCTTTGCAAGATATTTATAAAAATATTTGCAAAGAACTTAAGACAAACACGAAGAATTCCAAGATAGAGGACCTGGATGGACACTTTGTGATACAAACCATGAACTTAAATTAAAAATACCAAAATATGTCCCCCTTGGGAGTGGATCAAGTTATATTGAATTACCCGACCAGATCAAAAACAAAAATGCTGTAATAAATATTCAAAATGAAGATAATAAATGTTTTCTCTGGTGCATTATATCCTATTTTCATCCAGCACCTCACAATAAACATCGTGTGTCTAATTACAATTACCCTCAGTATATAGCAGAGTTTGATATACCTATGTCAGGCATAACATATCCTGTCGATCCAAAAAACAGCACTGCTATCAGTCTATTTGAAAAACAATATGAAGAATACTACAAACAATCAATAACTGTGCTTGTTTTTGGCTATAATAAAAATTTTATTAGATTATTATATGTTACAGAAAAAAACAAGAAGCATTTTTGTCTTATACAGCATCTATCACGATTGACAGCAAAGCAAATAACATTACATCAACATAGAATAGCAATATGTGATCGATGCTTGTCAAAATTTTATGGAAGAGGTAAGAAAACATATGAAGAGCAATTAAATGAACATATTCAATATTGTTCTCGTCACCCTCTTGCAACTTATGATTTTTCAACCAAAAGTGTAAAATTTAGTAATTTTAAAGCATTGGTACCACATCCATATGTAATTTGTGGTGATTTCGAAACACTATATGAATTAATAGCAACATGTTTCCCAGATCCAAATGTATCAAGTACAACACATACAGTCAAACATAAAGCATGTGGTTTTGCACTAAAATTAATAAATACTTATCAACCGAATAAATCAGAAGAATGTGTTTATCGAGGTGAAGATGCAGCCGAAAAATTTATACAAAAACTTAAAGAGTGGGTACAAAAATATGGTCCAAACTTATATAAAAAATTATCAATTAAGCCTCTTACACCAGAAAAACAACTGGAACATGATAATACTTTAAGTTGTAAATACTGTAAAGATAATTTTCATTCAGATCATCCAAAAGCTCAACATCACAATCATTTTAGTGGAGAATATATTAGTACAATTTGTGAAACACGTAATTTGAAAATAAAGAAACCGAATTTTATTCCACTATTAACTCACTTTTCAAAAAATTTTGATTCACATTTATTTATCAAATATTTAGATTATGATACATAGAAAATTAATATTATACCACAAACAACAAATAGATTTATTACCATAGAAAAAACTATCAGATTAGAAAATGGAAAACCAGTTGTTCTTAGAATCCTGGATTCATATCAGTTACTTCCTAGCAGTTTAGCTACTCTGGTGATCATTTAACCAACGAGGAACTTGTTTATACAAAATAATATTTTGGAGAGGATAAGATAGATTTGTGAAAAAGAAAGGCGTTTTAACCATATGATTACATGGATGATTTTAAAAAATTTAAAGAGACACAGTTACCACCAAGAGAAATATTTAATAACAAACTTCGAATTGAAGAATGTAGCAAGGAAGATTATCAACATGCACAGGGAATTTGGAACATACTAAATTATACAACAATGGGCGATTATCATAACAAATACTTGATGTTAGATACTCTCCAGTTGGCTGATGTGTTTGAAAATTTTCGAAAAAAATATTTTTAGGGAATATGGACTAGATCCTGTATTTATGTACACAACACCAGGTTTATCCTGGCAGGCTATGCTGTTATATACTGGAGTTGAAATTGACCTCATTAACAATATTGACCAGTTCATGTTTGTTGAATCTGCTAAACGTGGTGGCATAGTTCAGTGTCCTAAAAGATATGCAAAAGCAAATAATAAATATTTAGCTAAGTATAATCCTTGTCAACCATCAAAATACATATTATACATCGATATGAATAACTTATATGGGAATGCTATGATACAATCGCTCCCAATTGGTAATTACAAATGGATGAGCAAGGAAGAACTTGAAAAGAAATAATTCTTAGATTGGCCGGAAGATTGTCCAGTGGGTGCTTTCTGAAATGTTAATATGTTACATCCAATACATCTCTATAACTATCACCATGGATTAGCTATGGCACCAGTTTCTCAGAAGGTCCCAGGTACAGAAGAAACAAAATTGCTGTTATCTTTCGAAACTAAAAAAAAAAAAATCATGTTCACTATCGACTGTTGCAATATTACAAAGAACAAGGTATGAAAATTACCAAAGTCCATCAGGGGTTAAAATTTGATCAAAGTAAATGGCTAAAGCCTTATATTGAGAAAAATACAGACAAACGAAAACGAACACATTCGAAAGTTGAGCAAAATAATTGTAAATTAATGAATAATTTAATATATGGGAAAACTGTACAAGATAATAAGAAGCATGTAGTGTTTAATTTAGAAAATGAACTAAAAAGAAGTCAAAAACTTGTTGATGATCCTAGATTCAAAGGTTTTACAGAAATTGATGATAGCAATCTAACTCTTATTGTATTGAAAGAAGAAATACTGTAAAATGTAATATGCCAATAGCTGTGGGTACTGCAGTTCTTGAATTGTCTAAATTAGAAAT